>NW_026867690.1:328157-562402 GCF_020745735.1 Hemiscyllium ocellatum
CAGTAGCGAGACCCAGGAACGTGACTTGGGGCTTTCTCAAACTCTTCCTTTTAGCTAGGTTTACCACCAAGCTTGCCCTCTGAAGTCAATCAAACAAGTCTGATAAATGCTGTAAATATTCCTTTCATGACTGACTAAAACCACATAATTGGGTAATCTGGCAATGACCTATTATCAGCCTCTGAAATGTGGCTGGATCGTTTCTCATACCAAATGCCACGATTTTGAACTGATATAGTCCATTTGGCGTTATAAAAGCCAAAATTGCATTTGCTCTCTCTGACAGAGGTCCCTGCCAGTAGCCTCTGAGCAAGTCCAACTTAGAAATGTAAGTAGCTTCTCCCACTTTTTCGACACAGTTCTCCAAACCTGGAATTGGATATACATCAGTCTTTGTAACGGCGTTGACATTGTGATAGTCCACACATGACCGTTGGGGGCCATCTGGCTTTGGTACCATGACTATACGTGAGGTCCAGTCACTGTAACTCCCATCAATTATGCCATCTTGAGCATGCGCTCTACTCCTTGTGTACCTGTGCCAATTTTGGAGGTTCATGCCTAAAAGGATGTTGCTTAATCAGAACAGCATCTCCTGTATCCAAATCACGCACAATTATGTTCGTACTTCTTAGTTTATTTCCGCATATCTCTCCACAAGATAGTAATAACTCTTTCAGGTCGCTTTGCTTTTCTTGTGGAAGGTAACTCAATAAGTTAGCACAACTTTGACAACTTTCTCATTGTTCAATTTGATTTGTGGAATGTCCAAATCAGAATCCTCTGAACTTGGTTCTTCCTGCTGTGCTGTCATCGTTAATAACTTCTCCTCTTGCTTTCCTTCCCTATCAAAATACCTTTTGAGGATATTCACATGACACACTCTGTGAGATTTCTTCCTGTCTGTAGCCCGTATCGAAGATTTCACGTCAGTCAATTTCTTCCCAATTTGATAAGGTACATTAAAACTTGCTTTTCAAGTCTCAACTGTTACTGGAAGTAATACCAATACTTTACTCCCAATTGCAAAATTGCCAATTTATGATTTCTGATCCATTTCCTGTTTCATTGTATGCTGCAATACTTTTAAGTGTTGTCTACCCAATTCTCCAAGTCTATTTAATTGTTCACTAAAATTTGACACATCATCCAAATGGGTGGTGTCTGAATTCTGACTTATTAATTTCTTCGTTAATTGTCCTTTTACTTTATGCCCACAAATTAATTTAAATAGACTGAATTTGGTCAATTCATTCTGTCCATCTGTGATCACAAATAGTTCAAAAAGAATTTCCTTATCACAATCATCTGGATAATCCCGACCATAAAACCTCAACATGGTCTTCAGTGTCTGATGCCATCTCTCTCATACTCCCTGTGATTCCGAATAGTACGCAGTAGATTTGAATTGCTTTATTACCAAGTTATCCATCATATCCTTGAATAATTCGGATGTGAGGTTTGATCTGTCTGGAGCTCTATTGGTAGTCCGTACCTCGTAAAAAAAAACGCATTTTTTCTACAACTCTTTTAGCTGTGATGCTGCATAATAGGTCTGGCCCTGGAAATCTAGTTGACACATACATTATTATCAATAAATAGTTATTCTCACTTTTTGTTCGCGATAGGGGACCTACACAATCTATCAAGACACTTGTAAAAGGTTCCTCAAATGCTGGAATAGGTATTAAAGTTGCAGGTTTTATTACTGCCTGCGTGACATGTTTGAGACGTCTGGCAAAATTCAACGACATCTTTGTGTAGTCCAGGCCAGTGAAAATATCTTTGAATTCCAGCCTGTAATATCCTCACCCCGAAATGATCTCCAAATGGTAGCTCTTGTGCCACGCACAGTACCTCCTTTCTATACCCAACAGGAAAAATAATTTGAAGAATTTCTGTCCATGCCTGATCTGCTTCAATGTGCGCTGATCTCCATATCCGCATTAAGACATCATTTGTTAAGTAATAACATACAGGAATACATTCATTCTCTATCTTGCTAAATGGTTTTAGATATGACTTTTGTAACTCCTTATCATTCTGCTGTAATTTAATCACCTTAGCAGAGCTAAAAATACTTTCATGTTTCCATACTTGCTCCTTCCCTGTTGCATTTATCTGTGCCTTTATCCTGCTTCAACCTGTGCATTTGTGATCTTCTGATCACGCAATCAGGGATAATTCCTGGATAAACATTCTCCAGGTCTTCAGTTGACTGCATCTCCACTGGTTTTTCAACTAGAGTAGGCAGCACGCCTACCGGTGAATCTGCTACTTTATTTGCAAGGACAAATTTTATTCCTGGAGTTGAGAGTTAGGGGTCCAGTACACCTACCACACATTCTACACTCTTCTCTGGACTCCATCACCTCACTTTACATAACTGAGCACTTTTTGCATGTTCCCAGCACATTGTCTGGCAATAGTCTCTCAAGAGTGCATAAAGCCTCACCCCTCAGCATTACAGACTGAAAATATCCTGTGTCAATTAATATTGGATCCTCCTTACCAATTATTCCTGGCCTATGTGAATAAACTTTACCCTTACATATAGATTTTTTTAACGCTGATTTAGCACGTCCACTGATCATCTTGTACACTCTGAGGCAGTTGCCTAACTCCCCCTACTCTTTTTGTTACTAGTTCAACGAAACGTCCAGGTTTGTCTGGTTATTCTTCATCTGGTGTTCTCCCAGCCCACCAACACTGTGATTTTGTGTGGCCCACTTTATTACAATGAAAACACCATAGTATTTTATCTTCTTTGTCCCCCTCAAGGTTTTTTTTTATTACCATGGTAAATTATCCTTACGTTCTACACTGTGATCTACCTTTCCCTTCGCACGAGGATATCTCTTTGCTCCAATTTCTGTCCCTCAGAGACCAGAACTGGTTCTGGAAAGCAAACCAAGTTTATGGACCAGTTCATAATCATCAGCCATTTCAGCAGCTAGCCTTGCTGCTTACACTCTCTGCTCTTCCACCTGAGTGTGCACTATTTCAGGTAGTGAATTTTTGAAATCCTCCAAATACTAACCTCTCTAGGGGCATTATAGCTTGGCTGGCCTGAATTTTAAAGCTCTTATCCAACGATCGAAATTAGTCTGTTTGATCCTTACAAACTCAGTGTAGGTTTGACCAGGATTCTCATTAGATTCCTGAAAGGTTACCTGTGCAGAGATTTTTTTTAACCTTCTCATACTCCCTAGATACCTCCTCTGATAAGGATGTGAATACCTCACCAGTCCTACCTACAAGTTTCGTTTGGATCAACAAAACCCACATTGCCTCTGGCCACTGCATTTGTTTAGCTAACGTTTCAAATGAGATGAAAAGGGCATCATATTTTTCTCATCAAATTGAGGCAATGTCTGAACATACACAAACAAATTCTCACTAGGCTTCTGACTACCAGGGCCTTGCTAATCCTCACTCTCTTCCTTACTAAGCCGACTCTCACCGTTATCTCCAGCCTTTTACACTGACTTCCCTTTTTAAGTGTCAGTTTTTGCTATTCAAATGCTCTCCCTTTCTCTCTCCCCTGCTGCTTTCTCTTTTGTCATTCTTTCTTTTTACTCTCTGTTCTGTTGCTCTCTCTTTTCCCCCTCTTCTGCATTTTATCGAAAGTCAAGTGTTTCCTTTTGGCTGCCCTTTCCTTACGTCTCGCCGCTAACTCAAGATGCTTCATTTGCAACTGAATTCTTGCCATCTCTATAGATTCTGATGATTTCTCCAGAATGTTTAATTGACGAGCTACTGCTGTAATTACCTCTCCTTTCCTCACAGAAGTGGTCAGTTCCAATTCCAGCTTCTCTGCTAATTCTTGGAAATTAGTCATCTTTCGTAAAATATCCAAAGTCACTGCGTGCACAACCAGGAAACTTTTGGCGAATGAAATCGCCATTACAATTCGAAGCTTTGTCATTCTATTCAAACGAATACCTGAACTAAACACACTAGCACCACCCATTCGCTGCTAAAAATCCAGCAATGAGCCCCCAGTCTGTTATGGATGAGGCTAGCCTACTCAAAACATTTTTAAGCAAGCAGCCCAGAGCAGAACTTTGCAGTTTGTTTTGGTAATTATACAAAGAAAATTATCCGGAGTAATTTAGCTAGGGTGACTACTAGATTTTAAATCAGACAAAAACGTTATTCACAAAATTACACAATGAAATACAAAGAACAGAATAAAGAACCCGTACAGAATTCAACCAATCCAGCTAGACTTAATTGTGCTATTCCAAATACACACAATAGTCCCAATAATCAAACACCCTTGTAAAAACGTTACAATGGAGCGCATGCTTCCAGATTGAAGCTGAAGGGCAGAAAAGAGAGAGAGTTTCCACACAGCTCCCAGTTGAACTTCCCAGTTCAAGACTCAAATGAAAACTGCTCAGCTCAGCTCAACTCAGCTATCTCAGCCAAAAGGGCTGACCACTCCCCGTTCATTATACAGGTCACTTCGAAAGCACGACCACTTTGGCCTGTAGTTCATCTGATTACATATAAATAGAAGGCCTCTGAAAATCCCTTTCTTGTCTGTACCAAACCAGACTGATCGTAGCCTGGCCCCGTTTTATTGACCCTCTGAAAAACATCAAGGAGAGTGGCTACTTGAGCCAATGAACAATTTTTAGCAAAAAAGAAGGATTGATTTGTGACAGAGAAGACAGGCTAGTGTTCTGTATGGAGGTCAGAAGCTGGTGGGAATGGTTCATACTATCAGAGTGTGGCTAATGACAGATTTGTCAACAACATGATGTTCAATGCAGGGTCACAGACCAACTGTACATCCAGACGGTGAGAGTTCATTCAGAACCTGGAGCTCTCTCTCTCAACCAACATGGGGGCTCCATAGAGCTCTGTAAACTATCATAGAGTCATAGAATCCTATAGCACGGAGACAGGCCATTAGCACAAAATGGTTCATGCTGATCAAAATGTCCATCCATGCTAATCCTATTTCCCTGCGCTAAGTCCATATCATTCTAAACCTTTCCTATCTATAAATTTGCCCAAATGTGAAGACACGTATCATGGAAAACATGTTATATCTATTGCTATCCTTGTTTTCTTTTGGAAATAATGAGTGTTGATTGATAACACTCCAGTGTTAATGCAATCGCATGTTATTCTTTTTGTAGTGTTAAAAAATAAACACTCATTTCCTTCACACTCTCCTCATGGTACCATCACTGCAGGAAATTGTCTTGTGAAACTCCATTACACCGTCTCTCTGTAGCTAGGAGATCATTGATTATAAATAAAAGAAAATACTGTCTCAAGTACACTCCACAACTGCAGGACGGTGTCTTCACTCGTATACTTTAATCATTTTGTAATGAACGATACTACTCATTATTGTGCTGATTACTTGCTGAGTCATAGAGTTATAGAGATGCAGAACATGGAAACAGATCCTTCGGACCGACCCGTCCATGCCGACCAGATAACCCAACCCAATCTAGTCCCACCTGCCAGTACCCGACTGCTCTGTAGGGATTCTGTTAGTGCCCCATGGTCAAGGACATCCAGCTCCTTTTCACCAAGAGCATTTCCCATCATCTCGCCTTCTCATAAATACACAATGAGAAGGATGGCATTTTTTGCCAATCATTTATTTGCCTTATGAAGCAAAGTCACACCAACAACAACATCACTGTTGCCATTGGAGTTGATTGGAGATACTGAGGAGGCGATGATCCCACTGTGTTATCTCTGAGTATGAAACTAGGGATCATATAATGACCCAGACACCGGAACTAAATCCCACAACGGCAAATGTTGGAAATTGAATTCAATGAAATATCAGGAATTAAGAATCAAATGAAACAATGAAACCATTGTCGATTGTCCTACCGAGCACCCTCATGCCCTTCAGGAAAGGAAATCTACCTTCTTCAGCTGGTCGGGCTTACATGTAACTCCAGACCCACAGCAATGTGGTTAACTCTCAGTTGCTGTTTGAAATGGCCAAGCCAGACACTCAGTTATATCACTCACTTCAAAGCCTCAAAGAGATGAAACCGCATGGACCTCAGCACTGACTACTTACAGCCCACTGACTGCAGTGGGTCAGGAAGGCCACACCAACACCTTCTCAAGTACAATGAGGGAAGGGAATTAAATACAGGTCCAGCATCCCATTAATACATAAAAGATGATGATCACACTCAGGGAAGAGAGAACACAGACATAAATAACGTTAAACAGGGACATATACCTTACATGGTCATGATTATCAGTAATATGGGAACAGGAGAAACATAAGTAAGATTTAATTTCATGTTTTATTTACATCCCAGCTGAGCATCAGCAATCTGTTTGTTTGCTTCGTTCTCTCTATCTCTCTCTTTTTCCATCTATTCAACTCAGTCATTCTCCCTTTCATAATAGATGTCGGTGTCACCAACATCAAACACATTATTTCCCAACTGTGTTCAGTTCTGATGTATGGTCATTAGAATCGAATTGCCAATTCTATTTTTGTTTCGAACCGAGGGGGCTGCCAAATCTGCTCAGTTTGTCTGGCACTTTCTCGTTATTTATTGTTTCTGATCTGTTGTACGATTCTTTGCTTTATCTAACCTTTAATTTTGTTATTACTTGGAATGTCTGCATCACTGACAGGGGCAGCATTTTTTGACCTAACCAAATGTCATTTACTGCGAGGTCAATCTTTCAGGCAGTACAGAACCAAGCACATTGCTGTGGGTCTCACATCAATCTTAAGCCAGACCAGATAGTAACGCAAGATCTATTCACCAAAGGACATCAGTGAAATCGATAAATGTATAGACAAAATGCTGGAGATGTTATGATTGTTATTCGTAAAACTTGCTTTTATTTCCAATTCCTGTCTTGTGTATTTACTTTCTGACATTGTCTGTGGTAGGATGTGGAATAGTACATTTCTGTGTAATAACCTGTGCATCTGAATTACATTTCTTCCGACATTACTGCTCTGAGAGAGTGTTCCTGTCATTAAGTTATTTTAGAGACAGGAACATAGTTGTGATCGAAATATTTGCAACTGAAAGAGTGCTTAAAGGAGAGGTGTAACCATAATGTCTGAATTTTACCAAAGTATAGATCATGATTTATTAAGCGTCAGCATTGAAGTCAAGATGGTGACTGGGCATATAATCGAGCTGGCAGTGGATAGGTTTTGTGATGGACAGAATACTGAGACATAAATGAATTTTATTTATTTAAATTCGGGATTGTGAACATTCTCGTTCTCAGATGTTTGTGAGGGTCGGTGTGTGGGCGGTTCTGAAATTTGTGGGTAATTAATCGAATTTGCATTTGAAACTGAAGACAATAGATTCTGTCTTTGTCAAATATAGATAACAGAAAGAGTAACGAAGTTCACCATGGTTGAAGAGATTAATAAATGGATAGAGATGAAGAAACTTACCAGGAACACCAACAATAGCGAGGATAGGATAGTAACCCGCCTGGATAATCATCAGTGCACCATATATCCGATATGGTAATGGAAGCCAAGACACGGAAAAATAGACAAGACCCAAGGATAAACTCCTGTCCATTGTTGCAGCATTCCAGTCTAATGTTCTCAGATTCTGATCCATTAATGGATCATTCCAGACTATTCTCAGATGTTGAAATCTCCTTTTTCTGTCTCTGTAGGTGCTGATCCCTTTGAGCGCTGGAGTTAATGCATCTGCTGCTACAATGGCATAAACCATTGCAAGAGGCCCCTTACTAATAGGAGCCGGAAAACATCCAGTGACATAGCTAGGATCCATGGAGACTGGCATCAATCACAGTCACTGAACAAACAGCTCTATTTAACCCCTTTCAGTATGGTTCCTTCAGTTCACAAAAACTACTGGACTGGATTGAATGTTGGCACTGCCGGCTATTGACCACATTTCCCATCACCCATGGCTCTTGGTGAAGTTAGGAGTGAGGGAGAATGATGCATGTTTCCTTATTGCAGGCTAGATCATTCTGCTGCGTTGTCCATTTGCAATACTGTAACTGGCTGAACCTCGCACCACCACCACCCTCAAAATCCACAATCGGCATGCTGTTACCGTGCAGATCTCTCCTCGACTGGAACACGCACCAGACAATATGTTTACAGTGGATATGTGTGCACTCCAATACGTAGGAAATGTGAATTTGCCTGGGCATTCCTTTAATTAAACTAATAAGGCAATTTTGTATCTTCAACTCTCAATGTGCTTCAGCATTTTTTAAAATATAAACTCATAACCACCTTAACACACTTTATTAAGCACAAGTTTCTGAATTTCTCCTCATGGTAGCATCAGGCCAGGATTTAGTCTGGTGATACCCCTTTGGACTGAATCGCTGATAAGATCATTATTTATAAAGCTGTACACAATACACCTCACAGTATCTCAACAAAACACTATCATTGGGAAAGGTACATTTACTCCAATACTTTAATCATTTTGCATGAAGAGCCACATATCATTTATTTCCTGCTACGTAAACATTCTGTTTATGATTTATGACCAAGCACATCCAGGTCTGTTTCAACAACCGCACTTCCCAACCTCTCACTATTTAATGAACATAAATGTGAATTGTGATATTTGTTGTTCATATCTGAAATATTTTATTTCTTGTGAAGAGCTATTGCCCAAACACTGATCCTTCTGATAACCCAAAGCCTTCACTCCAGATAATTATACTACTCTCTTCATTCTCTCGATTATCCAACTTTTACTACATTCGGTGTATTCCACACCTACCTACCCATGGACTCTAACATGCCCCACTCACCCCTATTCAGATTCAAATACTTCATCCCCACTGGTTCACAAATGTCGATATCACAACGGACAACCTCCACAAAATCCAGCAGGTTCATCAAAGATCAAGATCATTTCCCCTTCTAGATTGAATCCACCAAAGCATGTCATTATTTTCCAAGTATCTTGTTGTCACATTCCTCACAAAATGTTCCAATGTTTTTCTCACAGCTTACATCAAGCTAGCACTGCTTAGTTTGCTGCTTGGTCTCTCTGTCCTGTTTTAAATATTTTGGTTTACAATGATTTGGAGATACCGGTGTTGGACTGGGGTGTATAAAGTTAAAAATCATACAACACCAAGTTATAGTCCAACAGGTTTAATTGGAAGCACACTAGCTTTCGGAGTGACGCTCCTTCATCAGGTGATAGTGGAGGGCTCGATTGTAAAACAGAACTTATAGCAAAAATTTACAGTGTGATGTAACTGAAATTATACATTGGAAAATTGATTCTCTGTTAATCCTTTTATCTATTATAATACAGTGAAAGTTTCACTTTTTTCATGCGTAAATCATTAAACCTTTTTTTAAAGTAGCATTCTCAGGTTAGCTGTTAACAACGGT
This sequence comes from Hemiscyllium ocellatum, assembly GCF_020745735.1. Taxonomy (NCBI): domain Eukaryota; kingdom Metazoa; phylum Chordata; class Chondrichthyes; order Orectolobiformes; family Hemiscylliidae; genus Hemiscyllium; species Hemiscyllium ocellatum. Next base: position 337,543 of record NW_026867690.1, read on the forward strand.
GATAGCGAGACAATATGTTGAAGGTGTTGTAGGGTTACATTTGACATTGCTCAAAAACTGCATGCATTCATGTAGAACTCTGAGCTTAAAAACTGCACGAATTTATATAAAACTCCGCTATCACACGTTTTAGATGAGAATGCAAAGGCATAGACAGAGAACACAGGGGGCCAACATGTGTTGCTTCAACATATTGTCGAGTTATCACCATCGTTAGCAGCTAATCCGGGAGTACAACTTTTAAAAAAAGGTGTTGTGATATACACATGAATGAATTGAAACTATCACTGTATACTAACAGATGAAAGGTTAAACAGAAAATCAGTTTTTCAATGTATAATTTCAGTAACATCATACTGTAAATTTTTGCTGTTCATTCTGTGTTACGATCGAGCCCTCCACTGTCACCTGATGAAGGAGCGACGCTCCGAAAGCTAGTGTGCTTCCAATTAAATCTGTTGGACTATAACCTGGTGTTGTGTGATCGTTAACTAGGTTTACAATAGTTGCTTTCCAGTGTGGAGGATCCTTTCCAGAATCTAACCAACTTCGAAGAATGATCAGGAACTCTTTCACTAGCTCTACTTCCACCTCCTCAATACTCAGGGATGTAGCTCATCAGATACAGCATAATGCCAACCTAAAATTCAATGAGATTTTGAAAGACATACCTCTTATTCATTCTAAATTCTTGCTGTTCCTCATTTTCACCAGTCACTCTGTACCCTTGTATTTCTGGAAGTTTCTTACTGTATCTTCCTAGGGAGATGGACACAAGAGATGGATTCTGTCAGCCAGCGAATATATCGGAGGACTACACACCGGTGGTGATGGATATGTTATTCATTCCTGCCTGGAATGTTCCAGAATTAATTCAGTTGAATTCGTGGTGAGCATCAGCACAGTCCTGTCACTGGTGTGAGGCTACACAGTATTCTGAAGGAGCAGACTGGTTTCATACCTGACACATATTCCAGCTTAGACAAATGTCCCGGGAAATCCCAGGAAAGATAGTGCACTGTCCTGCACCACCCTATTGATAGAGCTTCCCTTCTGTGGAGCCCCATCTCCATTTGTTTACCACGGACCCAGACACTTTGTAAATGCAGCGTATAGAGTGGGGTCACCAGACCCAGCAGCTGACAATGCAAACCCGAGATAAGCATCCACAGAAACTCCACTGATTTTTCAATGACAGGAACAAGCCAATTCCCCACACGGAATGTGCATGCACTCAGTATTGAAAACTATTTCTACTCCTGAGTTTCTCTTCCTTGCTGAGAAAGCCGTTGCATCTCTGCACACTTCCACACTAACAGTTTCTCTCTCCAAAGAAGCAGTTGACAATGTAACGTTACCTTTCTCTATATGTCAGCAACTACAAGGGCAGCACCAGTATTGCTAATGGATTTGATCATCACACTCAGAGAAGAGAGATAGAGGAAAACAAACTCACTTTAAACAGGGACAAATCTAAATGGACGCGATATTCAGGAATATGGGAAAACGGGGAAATGTGAGAATATCTTGCCATTTTGTTTTACTTTCAGTTCATCATCAGCAATCCCTTTGCTCACTTTTTATTTCTTTTCCTCTCTTTTTCTGGCCATTTCTCCATCCATTCAGTTTAAACCTCGCCTCCACCTCTTTCTCCAACCCAACCATCCATGATACCGGATAAATAATACTATTGCCCAATTTGCTTTCAGTTGTGGGCTCAAACCGTTATCTGCATTTCTCCTGATAGAGGCTGCCAGACCTGATAGATTCTCCAATACTTTCAGACGCTGGAGAATTTTATCTTCGATCTCTAACACTCACCGTTCCTTGCTTTGTTTCACCTTTAATGCTGTTGTTTCTCGGGATGCCAGCATCACGGGCAAGGGCAGCATTTGTTGTCCATCACTAATTGTCCTTGACTACACGGCCATTTGTCAAGACAAAATGGAACCCACAATGTTGTTGTGGGTCTGAAGTCATACTGAGTTCAGACTGGGTAATAATGTTAAGTTTATTTAGCAAAGACTATCAGTGAAATAATGAAAATAAATCTTAACGGTTTCTGGTTTCCATGAGTGAAATTAGGTTTCATTCCAATTTTTGTCATTCGAATTTAAGCACTGTCATCGGCTGTGGTAGGATTTTAAACACTGTCTTGGAGTCACAGCCCGTGCCTCTGAATTACCCGTCTAGTTACATGATCACTCTGATACAGAGTCCTTATTGCCTAGCCCGTATTCCTTAGTTCCTGCCAGAGAGAGATGGCGGGGAAATCAGTTTAACTACCAACAATCAAAAGGATTTTGGGTAAAAAAAAAGCGAAAGAGAGATTGAGAGACAATTTCATGTATGATCACAGGTTTCAGAATGCTGAAATGAAGACATTTCGACAGCATCCTGCAACATGAGCCAGTATTCCTGGGAATGATAGGTGAAGGGGATAGTGACGTCAATAAAGATGAGGGAGAGTTTTAGGTGAACATTTGTTTTGCAACTTTGTAACTGAGTGAAGGGTCAGCAGAGACTTCGACTCATTGGGCTGAATCTAAAAATAGTTTGTCTCAGTGACATTTTTATTGAGTGTGACAGCGGGATTGTCTGTACCAGACTGGACTAGTTTCATGGTGCTATCTTATCAAACTCAGCTCATTAACTACCCACTCAATCTCATTGTGTTCCTCGCATTCAATGCCACCCCAATTCTACAACCCAACATGGCTGGAGTGACTCATCATCGCACTGATGTCCCTGGCAATTCTATGATCACTGACACGGGTATCATCTTTCAAAGGCCATTGGGCACACTGATGAACTTCCACAGTTTGAAGCCACCCTGCATAGTTGACCCCGAGCATTAGATTAGGGGAACTATCACCACGATTTTTCAACAGGAGCAGAGAGGTCCTAGTGGATGGGCTAGTTTGGGGTGGTCCATTCTCTTCCCAGTGGAGGCCTCATCACCAGCCGCACCGAGCATGGTCTGAGCTCCCCACCCAGTTCTGTGCAGTATCTGCTCTGTCTCTCTCTCTCTCTCTCTCTCTCTCTCTCTCTCACACACACACACACACACACACACTTTGAGTGTGGAAAATTCCAGATAGTGTTCCAAAGAATTCCCATTTTCACGTACAGGAAGTTCCTGTCATTCAACCCCCTGGATTCCTGCAAAAATATGCACTTATTTTATATCCAATCACAATTAGTAATTCTGGCTATTTCACTTTGTCTCACTTTATTGTATTCAGCCAAACACTGCTTCTAAACACTTGTCCTGTTATGAAATACAATTTTGAGCAGAGAACCTTTTTATCCTCCGCTGTTATCTTGACTGTTATCTGAATTGTACCATTTTCCTTGTTATGAAAGTTTCGCTTGCCCTTTGCCTCTGTTGCTGTCTGTAAGAGTTACACTGTCTCCCACTCAGTTGGCTGGGCGGCTGGTTTGTGATACAGAGGGAGGCCAACAGCGCAGGTTCAATTCCTCACACTGACAGGGGTTACCATGAAGGGGACGCTCTCTCAACAAAGGGACATCGAGCATGGTCAATCCACTCTAAGCTGCACATCTCTGTACTCTGGGAGGAAACTGGAACATTGGGAATGAACCCACACAGATACGTGCAGAATGTTCAAACTCACCTGAGGTTGGAATTGAACCCAGCTCCATGGTGATGAGCGGCCGTAGTGAGAACTACATATCCATCATACTCCTCAGTTGATTCTGTTAATTAGTTGTAGCTGACTGAAGAAGTCCAACTGACTTGTTCTGATAACTGAACCTGACCCAGTTTTAGACCTTTACCATTGGCCATATCGCCAACCTGGTTACATTTAAAATTTGTTGTGAGCAGTGGAGGAGCGGGACTACAAAAGGAAACAGTGACACCCTCCAACCTCAGTCAGAACCGGATTGAGGAGAAATTCACAAAGTGGGAATTTGTTCAAGTGGGAATTCTCTCACCCAGATGATTTGGAGGGCTGAATCTTTATATTATATCGAGGCTGACTTTGTCTGATTTCCCATAGACAGTTGAAGCAGGGATCATTGTGAAATCAGAGAAAAGTGCAGCTGGGAACACAATGAGATGAACCATGACCTTATTGACTGGTGGAATAATGTCAAAGTGCCGAATGGCCCAGACGTGTCCATTAGCCCTATGTTCTGATGTTCCATTCAGCCCTTCGGTCCTGCTGTGCAGGAGCAGATTGAGGCCACTCCGATGGTTTTGGTGTAGTTTGGCAAATGTATTGGAAAATCCAGGCTAGGTCAGGCAGTGACCTCCCTCCCCCAATCCCTCTTTTCAGGCTTCTCCTCTCAGTCACTTCTGCTCCTGATGTAGGTCATGTTACAGGCCCAGATTCGCTTTGAGTACTGCCCCCATTACCCACACAAGGTCATTTCAGACAAATCCTCTGCTGTGTCTGAATGCAAAATTTTACATCATGACTTCCAGGAAAATAATCAATTATTTTCCAAAAACATAAATAAGAACTTAAGTAATTGGAAGCTGCTCTGTCATTCAATACGAACGTGCCTGATCTACTCCGCGGCTCCACTCCACTTTCCTGCTAACCCATTGCATCCCTCGACTCGCTGAAATGTCACAAATAAGTACACCCATCTGTAAATACAATCAGTGAGCCAACCTCCACAACTCTCGGGGTTAGGAAATTCCAGCCATTCACTACCTTCTGAAAGATGATATTTCTTTACATCTCAGTTTGAAGTCGATATTCCTTATTCTGTATCTACATCTCTGTCTTCTAGAATCTGCCCTGGTGTGGAATCACATTCTCAACACCGACCTTGTCAAGCCCCCTCTGTATCTTGTCCGTTTCAGTAATGGCACCCTCATTCATTAAAACCACAATGAATAATTCAATCCTTTCATTCCAGAAACCAGTCTAATGAACCAATATTTCTGCATCAATATGCTGACGTTACGTTTCAGACACAGAAACAAGCCACTCCATTGTACTGCTCCTTTTTTTGGGAGTCCTCTTCATTTAATAACAGCCGGCCTTTTGGTTGTCAGTGTCATCCTCAAACTCGGATGTATATTGCCCTCGGCTCCCAACTTCAGGAGCTGAGTGCAGCTCTTGTAAGCAGCTCTTGCCATTGGACTGATATTTGTGGTACTCCAGTAGATTCATTTTTTCATAAAGATCGATGAATCCTGACTCTCTGATTTCTAAATGTTTACCAAGTGTCATCCCATGTTAATGCATTATCTATCATACTATGAGATTCTGTCTTGTGTAAGAACCTATATTTTGTGATACCTTTTGGAAAATCTCTGGAAAGCCTCGTGTCTACCAGTCTCCCTTTATCAAGGCCACTTGTTACATTCTCAGGGATCTCCAGAAAAACTTTGCATGATTTTACAGGTAAAGTGTAGTTCGCCTTTAACAAGACCATGCTGACTCTGTGTGATGCTTTTCTAAATGCTCTGCAGTCCCTTTATTAATAACAGACTCTCACAGAACCATGGTTAGGCCAAGTGGTTCCTGCTTTCAGACTCACTCGTTTCTTGAAAACAGGCGCTACATTGGCGGTTCTCCAGTTTCACTGGAACACTCCTTTAATCCAGAGAGTTACGGAGTATTTCTCACAGAGCCACCAGCCACTCGGTGACCACTTCTTTTAAAACCAGCTATGAATTTTGATGAACTATTTACCCTTGGTCTAATCTGTTTGAGTATTGCCTTGTTCCTTCTGTTAGAAACAGTTCTAGATCTTCCCTCCGATTACCATTTTGCTTATACCATTGAAATATTTACAGCACCTTCCCCTGTGAGGAACGATGTAAAATACTGGTGTAAATTATCTGTCTGTTCCCTGTATCCAGTTCCCCAGTCACACCCTCCAAATATCCTCAATATACTTTCCTGACTTCCTTTTTACCAAAGATCACACACACACCTCTTTAACTCTTTTTACATACATGGGAAACTTCGTGCTGCTTGTTTTTATATTTCTTGCCAAATTACCTACATCACATCTTTTCTTCCCTTTCCTTCGCTTTCTATATTCACATACAAACACTGTCTTTGGTCCAACTTGTCCATGCCGGCCAGGTTTTCCAAATTAAACTCTTCCCATCTTTTTGCATTTGGCCCATATGCCTCTAAACGGTCTTCATTCACATGTTTGTCCAAATGTCTTTTAAATGTTGGAGCTGTACCTGCATCTGCCAGTCTTCCTCTGGCAGCTCATTCCATAAACACATCACCCTCTGTGCAAAAAACAGTTCCCTCTTCCTCCCTTTTAAATCTTCCCTCTTCCAGCATAAACCTATGGCTCTACGATTTAATTTTCCTATCCTGTGGAAAAGACCTCGGCTTTTCACCCTGCCCAATCCTCCCCTGATTCTGTAAATTACTATAATGTTACCCCTCAAGTTCCTACACTTCATTTGAGACTAACATCAAGAACAAACATTTAAAGATAAGCACTGCAAGTTTGAAACAATGTTAGAAGTGACGGGTAAACAACACTCAGCCCAAACTTCACACTGTTATTGGTTTTCTTCTTTACTTTACAATACTAAGGCAGCATGAAAATCTTACTCGTGCCAATGAGCCGAATTCCTTTTTCTGACAGTGGTGATCTCTACAGTGAAAATGTATCTCTGACCAGATCTATATAATACCACATGTTCAACATTCTCCCTCCTGGCATCCGTATGACCTTATTTGGGTGTGTCTCCTTTATCTTGCATTCAAAAGAGAGAACCCCTTTCTCCCATTCACGTCTTAATTTAAACTCATTTGACACCATCTTCTCGTTCACCACGTTAAAAGTCTGTTTATCTGTTGGCACACCCTCTTTTCCCTGTCACATACCCCCACCTCTGTCAAGGAACTAAAATGCCCACTTTCCAATCCTTTTCAGTTCTGAAGAAGTGTCACACTGGACTTGAAACGCTAACTCTGTTTCTCTGTCTCTGCAGATGCTGCCAGACCTGCTAAGTTTCTCCAGAAATGAATATGCACAGCACAAATTTTCAATTAAGCAAACAACTATAAATACTAGAAATAAAAATGCACAAATTGCTGTAGAAACTGAGAGCTTTGTCGAAGAGTCACTGGACTCGAAAGATGAACTCAGCTTTCATTTCACAAGATGCATCCAGAACTGCTTAGTTTCTTCAGCAATTTCTGTTTCTGAACATTTTCCAAAGATGTGTGTTAAATCTGCTCAAAAGCCCTGTCCAACACAGAGCGCTGTACATTTGGAAGTGAACAAAAACGCAAAGTGCACAAGTTCATTGGCTCTGAAACGACATAAGGCTGGCATCACTGACACGGCAGAGGTCTTAGTCATGGTCAGGGAGAAAAACAGCGGAGAAAATATTCATTTCAAACACAGAAGTTATTATGACTGGACAGACAATGATTCTATTAATATGTTAAAGTATCTGAGTAATGTCACAAATTAGAGGCATGACATCAGGGAGAGACCCTCAGCACAATGAGATTATGAAACTGGATGTGTTTGCACATCAGAAACCAGGTAGGGTCACTGAGTACAGGGCTGATAGATGAACGGGTCTAAGTGTGAATTGTTTGGGTGGGAAAGTCAGGAAAACAGATTTGCAGATATTGCAGCTCACACTTGATATCATGTGATACTGTAGATCACAGCATCAGCCACAGCAGAATTGCATTCAATCACAATCCATAACTTTTCTCCCAGGATAATCCATCACTCTACCATTATCATCACGCCGAGTGATGGTTCAGTGCCGAGTTTGTGTGAACATGCCAGAGTCAGAACCATGTGTATCGAAACCTGATGATAACCCACTAATGCTACCGCACTTGACTGGTTACATTCCAAACAGCAGAACAACCGTCTGGTGGAGAGTGGGAAATAATTCCAAGGCAAACAGATAAGATCGAAACTCTGCAGTCAAGCCACGTCCAGTCATCGTTGATAGACTAATAAACAACTTACAGGAGGAGAGGACTCCACAAATATCCCCAGCCCTGTACATTAGTGTAAAAGACAATGATGAAGTATCTGCACCATCCTCAGCCAGAAATGTTGACTCGATAATCCACCTCACCCTCCTCATGATGCTCACAGAATCACAGATGGCAGTCTTCAACCAATTCGATTCGCTGCACGTTAAATGAAGAAACAGCTGATCACAGTAGATATGACAATGGGAATGGACCCGGACACCATTCCTGCAATAGGAATGAAGATTGTGCTGCACACCAAGCTGTGTCACTGGGGAAACTGTTTCAATCCAGCACCAACTCTGACATCTGCCTGGCCAAGTGGGAAGTTCCTCAACAATATCCAGTCCCATGTCAAGGGAATGACTGCAGTCTGACCATTTACCACCCCCTCAATCCCGTCGCGATAGTGGCATTGGTGGGAGTTATTTTTGACAGAGCTGTCAAGCAGCACAGAAATAATGTGCTCAGTGTGGTTTCCGACAGGTCTACATGTGGAGATGGTGCTGTTGTGGAAATGTCACTGGATTACTGATCCAGACCGGGATAATGCTCTGGCAGCTGATGGAAGTTGAAAACAATTAACAAAATATCGAGACATAAAATCTGGTGCCAGTAATATTGGCCTTCAATCGAATGTCCATTGTGAACATCTGTCCCTTTCCTAGTGTACTTTCAGGAAGTGAATCTCGCGTGCTTCCTGGTCTGGCCTACGAGTGTGTCCAGACACACAGACATGTGATAAACTCTATAATGGTCTCTGAAACGGCCAGGCAATTTGGTACAATTGTATCAAATTGTTCTGCTTTCTTAAAGGATAAAAACAAAGAGAACACCGGCAATGAGCTTTGGAAAAGGGAACCGGAAACACAGTCCTTTCAGCCAGACAGATGCTGCCTTCCTCATGTTTCAGAGCTTGCAACAACAATTACAGAGCTTTCCCACAGCTTGCACAGAAACATCAGGAAGGGAGCAGGGCATGAGATACTTTTAGCTTTCCCTGTTCTAGCTCACGGAGACAAGTTCATTTTTATAACCCTAGTTAATATATTCTTCAGAAGCTCATCAATTCATACAATCGTCCAACCCATACAATCACAGAAGCACTGGCTCTGTACTGTCATAAATACAGCACCATCTACATTAGTCCCACTTTCCTATACGAGGCCATTGGTATGTATGTTATGGCAATTCAAGGGCACGACCATGTATTTATTAACGGTTGTGAGGTTACATGTGCCAACTGCCCTCTCAGGAAGTGAATTCCTGACCCCAACAGCCTCTGGATGAAACACAATCCTCAAATCCTCACTAAACAGCAAACCCTTCACTTTAAAATGGCACTCCCTTGTTCTTAGCCCTTTGACTGAAAGGAACAACTGCTGTCTATCCATGCTGTCCATGCCCCTGGTAATCTTATTCTTCTGAAGCACGTCCCTCTCATCCTTCTCTGCTTCAAAGTAAACATCCCGAGGTGATTTACTCCATCCAAGGGAACATCCTGGTGAATCTCCACTGCACCCTCTCCAGTGCAATCACATACTTCCTGTAGTGTGGCTCCCAGAACTGTACATAGTATTCCATTTGCCTTAACCAAAGTTCCACAAAGCTCTTACAATCTGTGCCCCCATGAATAAAGGCTATGTTTATGGTCGCTATGCTTTTTCAACTTGTGCATTAATCTGCGTAATCACATTCAGGGATATGTGGAGAAACACCCTCTGAGCTTCCTCGTGTGCTGCTATTCATTGAGTCCTCCCCTGTCTGGTTCCTTCTTCCAAAGTACATCACCGCATATTTATCAGGGTTACATTCCATTGGCCATTGATCCACCCATTTGATCATTCCATCTGTATCTTCCTGTAATATAAGGCCTTCCTCCTCACTGCCAATCAACCAGCTAAACTTTGTGTCAAACGCAAACTGATTTATCACACTCACCCCAATCCCCTCCATATTCATAGCTGCATCATTTGTGAATACTACAAATAATAACGCTAAAATCGCACAATACCAGGTTATAATCCAACAGTTTTATTCAGACGCACTAGCTTTCGCAGCGCTGCTTCTTCATCACGTGATGATGCTCATCGAAAGGTCGTACCTCCAAATAAACTGGTGGGCTATCACCTAGTGTTCTGTAATTTTTAAACTTTGCCGAAGCCAGTCCAACAGTGGCATCTCCGAATCACAAATAATATGGGATACAGCACGGATCCCTGTGGTACACGATTGGATACTGGTCTCCAGTCAAACAAACAGACTTCTACCAGCAGACCTTCTGTCTCCTACCACTAAGTTGATTTGGATGCAACTTGGCAAGTCACCATTGAGTCCAACCTATTCCCTGGTTATTCTGTTCCACTTAACGTACCAGTAGAATATCTGGGGATTCTCCCTAATCTTGCCCTGCCAGCAGGTTTCCAAGTCGCTGTGTTAGTCAGTCCCCTTCAAATGAAGAATTGCCTTTCTTATTGTCTGAAATGGTCTATCCTTTACCTGCCATTATTTGGATTAAGTGTAGAACAGACAGCCAGAGAAAAATCCTTTTTTTCCACCTTGTCATATGTTTAGTGCCTTTTTCTAAATTTCACTATGATCACCACTCATTCTTTGAAACTCTAAGGAACACAGGCCGAGTTTCCACATCAGGCAATCTCACCATCTGAGGGATTAATCTGGAGAATGTCCATTGCACATCCTCCGTGGTCAGTATATCCTTTCTCAGATTGGGTCACCAACACTGGACTCAATACTCTATGTACAGTTTAATTAGCAAGCTGTGAAACTGCTTCAGCATGACCTTCCGACAATGTTCTGATTCTCTTAAATGAAGGCAAACCTGACTTTAACTTTCCACTTCTAAATATTCCTCCAATTACCATTCACATTACTTTATTTATGAATTCATTGCCTGAGTTCGGATAAAAAGTCTTCTGAAAATCGAAATATGCCATTTCTATGTTGCAATAAACAAGTTCAAATCATTCTGAAGTTTTTCAAATATGCAGATTCTGTCAGACTCTGTCAGTGCAACCTGATTCTCTTCAATGTTGCCTTTAATTTCGAAATATCCAATATCAGATCCTATATCATAAATTCTATCAGTTTACCTACAGATGTCAAGTTAATTGGTCTGCAGTTCTCTACACTATCTCAACTTCCCTTTGCAGATGCTTGATCCCTTCCATTCACCTACAACGCTTGGAACACATTTACTAACTTCCAGTCTATGCAGAATGTACAGGAAAATAAAATAGTCATCGATACCACAATTAATGCGTCTATTGATGAGTTATATCTAATATTTTGATACGAAGTACAACTGACTCATCAGACTTAGCAATGCTAAATCCAGCTACAATATTACTATGCTAACCTTCAACTACTACCTTGTTATTGATATGAATTGACTTTCTGTCTTTAGTTCCACAGGTTCCATGTGATCACTTGGTATTTCTCAGAGATTTTCTGGATCTTCCACCGTGATGACAGATGCAAAGTAACTGGTTACTTTCTTGGCCATTTCCCTGTTCTCCACAATAACCTCTCCTCTCCCAATTATAAAATTCCACATTTGACCCTGCTTTTATTTTGTTTTCTTTGCAATACAGATGGTAGATTTATGCAGTCTTTGTGTTCTTTTTTCACAGAATCATTTAAAGCCCACAGTGTGGAAAAGGACTTGGACCCAAAAGGTCCACCCCGCCTCTCCAAAGAGTAACCACTCAGACCCATTCGCCTCTGATTCTACACTTTGCGACGTATGCACCTAATCTACACATCCCTGAACACTTTTGGAAAATAAGCATTTCCAATTCTGCTAACCTGTAAATCTTTGCACTGTGGGAGGAAACCGGAGCACCCGAAGGAAACTCACGCAGACACGGGAAGAATATGCAAACTCCACACAAACAAGTTTCTGAGAATTCTCCGGTTTCCACAATGTCTAGAATTCCTCTGAACTCACTTCCTATGATTAATATAATCTTTAATTTATTATGTTGACCTTCATTAAGTCACTTGCCCTTTCTTCGGTGAGTCTACCTTAAAAAAAAGACATATTTTTCAGGCATTGCAGTATTTCTGCAGATCTCCTGGTCCTGATCAGGTGTATCCAAGAACACTGCAAGAGGCAGAGAAGATATTGCACGGGTACTGGCTGATCTTTTTGCATCATCTCTGTCCACGGGGGAGGTCCCAGAAGACTGGAGGGTAGTGAATATTGTGCCCTTGTTCAAGTAGTGTTTTTGAAGAAGAACCTGTGAACCAAAGACCAGTTAGCTTAACAACTGTGACATGTAAGTTCCTTGAGAAAGTTCTGAGAGACAACATATGCATGCATTTGAAAAGACACAGTTTCATAAGGAGCGGTCAGCACTGCTTTGTGCATAGGATATCATGGCACACAATTCTTTAGCGTTCTTTTAAGGAAGTGACCTGGAATGTTGATGAGAGTACGGTGGTAGACGTAGTCTATCTAGGTTTCAGAAAGGCCTTTGATAATGTTCCACATGATAGGCTGCTCTGAAAGGTTCGATAGCATGGAATCCAGGGGACTCTGGCAAATTGGATACTCAATTTCCTTGATGGGAGAAAGCAGAGGCTAATACTGGAAGGATGCTTATTAGACTGGAGGCCTGTGACTAGTGAAGTGTCTCAGGGGCGGTGCTGGGACTATTACTTTTTGTTATCTATATCAATGATTTGGATGAGAATGTAGAAGGCATGATTAGTAATTAGGCTGATGTCAATAAAATAGGCATAACTGTGAACATTGAGAAAGATTATCAGAAATTGCAGCAGGACATTTTTTTCAGCTGGGGAAGTGGGCCAAGAAATGACAAATGGAGATTAATATAGATATGTGTGGGTTGTTGCATTTTGGAAAGTCAAATCCAGGTCGGAGTTTCGTGGTGAATGTTAGACCCTGAAGGAGTGTAGTTTTACAGAAGGACCTTGCATCTCAGGTCTGTGGTTCTCTGAAAGTAGTTCCATGTAGACACGGCAGTGAAAAAGGCTTTTGGCACACTGGCCTTCATCAGTCAGGACATTGAGTATAGAAGTTGGCGAGTTATGTTGCAGTTGGACAGGACGCTGGTGAGGCATGCACATGGAGTATTGTGTTCGGTTTTGTTCACTTTGCCATAGGAAGGATGTGATTAAACTGGAAAGAGGACTGAAGAAATGTACACGGATGTTGCCAGTACTCGACGGTCTGAGTTGTAGGGAGAGTTTGAACCGGCCAGAACATTTTCCTTTGCGTGTAAGAAACTGAGGGGGAATCGTATAGAATTGTATAAGAACATGAGATGCGTGGATAAGGTGAATGCACTCATTCTTTTTTTCCAGTTTTGGGAATCAAGGACGAGAGGACATCAGGTTAGAGGTGAAAGAACAAAACGGATCCTGAGCACCAACGTTTTTTATGCAGAGGTTGGTGCACGTATGGAATTAGAAGACAGCGGTTTGGTTGAGGCACGTACATTAACAATGTTCAAAAGGCTTTCAGACAAATACGCGGATATGAAAGATTTAGAAGAATAAGGGGCAAGGGCAGGGAAATGGAATGAGCAGGATGGACATTTTGGTTGGCACGGACCACTTTGGTCCCAAGGGCCAGTATCCAAGCTGCAGGGCTCCATGGTTCTATGACTCTAACAACCATTGCGTGTCTACCACTTCATGCTCAAACATTCTACTTTGCATGCTGGTGCCGTGTAGAATACAACATTTTAACGTCTCTCGTCCTCAGAGCAAGGATAATAATGAGTCCTTCTGACCACACAACAACAAATCCAAAATAACCTACTCTCTTGTTTGAGTCCCAACATATTCTTCAACCAACCTGTTATACGCTTATGGAATTTATTTTTCACAACATTAGCACTCACTTAGTTAACGCAGGTTAGATGCAATTTGAGATCATGCAGTAATACTGCAGCACCTACAATATTTGCATCTCTAATTTTCAGAGCATATAATGCACAGAATTTGCACAAGACCATTGGTTTAGGTGCATAATACACCAATGCTTGCTTCTCCTTCCTATTTGTAAGATCGACCCAAACGGATTCTGTGAAATCTGAGGGACAGGGTCAGTGGCGTTATTAGTGATAGACTTGGACAAGACATTCGGGAGGGTCACCTCGACACTGACATGATCTGAAGAAATGACCAGCATCACAGGACAAGAATCAATATCCTCCCCACTCTGTCAGGTTAACTGTTACCGTACTCTCTCTGCTCCCTCACTCTCACTACCTGTTATAGCACCTACCCTCTAACAAGGCTCACACTCTATCTCCAAATAAGGCTCACGCACTCACACTCTCACTATTGAATTCAGCACCTTGTGCACCTCACCCCCGCACCCCGTGGGCTCTCTCTCCCTTCACTATACTCCCAACACTAATAACCCTGCATAGATACAACACTGTGGACTGACTCCCTCTGGACACCTCACCATTCCCACTCCCCCTCCACCTACACCAGCACTAACAGCAGGGCTACTCACTCCCACCATCACTCCCTTCCCCCTCCTTTCTCCCATTCCAGGAGAAACGGACTGTAATAGGAGAGAAAGGGCCAAGCCAGATGGTGGAGAGCCCGATATCTGATCCCTCCTCTATCCCTCCTCTATTCCCCCCCCCCCCCCCGCCATGTGGGAAGGGCCCTGGTATGAGCTGGAAAGGACCGGGACGTGTCGTCTGGAGAATCCGCGACATCCATGTCCCTCCAAATGAGTAAAAAAACAATGTTCAGTGAAGGGCAATTCGCACTTTAACCATTCTGTCTGTTCTCACAATTTTCTCCCTCCCAAAACAACAAATATCTCATTGCAGAGAGATGCAGACACAAAAATATTCAGAGACACATGTAAACACGCTAATATACTGACACTCACAGTACGTACACGGAGATAGAACCGCACACAAGTAGTGGCATACGGAGACATAGACAGTCGCACACAAATACACACAAGCACAAGTAAAACGCAGAGGCTAATACACAGATAAACCGATGTCAGCACATAAATACACAAATACACAAACACATGAACAAACACACACAAGTGCACATCCAGACCCACAGAGACACAGACACTAGTGCTTATTAGACAGAGATAAATAGGTTTTTGTTGAATAAGCCTGTCATGAGTTACAGAGAGTAGTCAGGAGAATTATGTTGAGAAATCTCTAAGTCAGTATTAAATGGCATTCAGAGTCGATTGCCCGAATGGCCTAATTCTGCGTTTTTAATACTCGTGTGGTGTCATGCTATCAGTTATTCTCTTCCTGGGACTGGAACAGAGAATGAGTTTCATGCATATTTGATTGAAAAGAATCAGTGGTCCTATTGGACAGGTTTAGACGGTTGAATGGTTTATTCTATGCCTAATTATTCTGGCCTTGTGTTTTAAAAGAGGTGGCGATTTCATATTAGGTTAACACAGTTTAATATAACGTGTCCCACACTGTAATAAGGTCTCCCCTTTCACTTTAGTGTTGTACTATCTGTCGGGTCCTCATCCTCGGGGAACAGTGAAGACTCGGTTTTTGAAGATATTCAAGGTGAATGCGACTGAGCTTTGCTGGACTGGAGAGTCAATATTTATTGAGAACAGGCAGGAGACGGATGGTCAAACACAAACGGATCAGCCATGAGCATTCTGACTGGTGGTGCCGAATGACCAACTGCTGTCCCTACCTCACGTGTTCTTCTCTCAATCCGCCCTCGAGGCTGTCACAGTGATATAGTGATGCCCCTAGCCCATGTGTCGTTCCCTCAATCCACCCGCGATGCTGTTACAGGGATATACTGCTGCCATTACCCCATGTATTGTGCCATCCATCCACCCCTCGAAGCTGTGACAGAAATAGGGGGCCTTCTCATTCAGACAGTCATTATCGTTACCATGAGACTGGAGGAGACCATTCTGCCTATTTAACGAGTTACAGAGGAAAATACAACTAAAATTTTAGCTCATTGAGTACATTTTACTGCACAGGAGGCCATTTAAACTGCGTGAGATACTACACAGGAAGCCGTTCCTAACAGGAAATAGAGAGTAGAGGTAAATGCTTATTTTCACATTACAAAGCTGTCACTGGTGGAGTGCCTCAGAGATCACTGTGGGATAATCAACTATCAATATCTCTATCAAAGATTTGGAGGAAGGGGCTGAATATATCAAAGCCCAATTAGCTCAAACATCAAGCTGGTCATCCAGTATGTCAGCAAATAGAGGTCGTGTGTGATCAATGTGATATAGGCAAAGGGAGGTTCGCGAGCAAACCTTATCCAGATATAGCATAATGTGAGTTGTCTATTTTGGATGGATTTATAAAACAATGATAAACAATTTAAGTGGAGAGAGATTGCAGAACTCTGTGATGCAGATGGTATTCATGATCCTGGTACATGAATCATATGTCGTTAATCTGCACTTGCAGTAAGTGATTTGAAGGCTAAGTGGGATGATTGTGTTTCTGGCAAAATGTACCAGGTTTAATCAGGAATGTTTTACTGCATCTGTACCAGTAAAAGTGAGGAGTGCAGATGCTGGAGATCAGAGTCGAACAGTTTGAGGCTTGAAAAGCGCAACCTATCAGGCAGCATCCGAGGAGCGGGAGAATTGGCGTCACGGGTATAAGTATTTCATCAGGAATATGCCCGAAACATCAAGTCTCCTGTTCGTTGGGTGTGGCTGACCTGTTGTGGTTTTTCAGTTTCACAGTTTACGAGTCTACATCTGTAGAGGGCATTGTTAAGACCACATTTGGCACATTATGTGCAGTTTTGATCCCGTAACCTAAAAAAAAAGTTATAGAAGCTTATCAAGAATGTTTTGTTCACACCTTCCTGGAATGAAGGTCTTTTGTTCTGAAACATTCTCAGTTTTGGACTTAGATGAGAAATCCTTTTGAAGCATATACAATTTTGAGAATAGTCAGCTGGATGCATATTATCTCTTCTCAGGGAGACAAAAACTATGGAATACATTTTAAGAATAAAATGTATTATTTTAGCACAGATAATATAAAGACATCAAACGATTTTTAAAAAGTAAGCATATGCATACCAATGATCGCTGTGATCAAGTCCAGTTAGGGAAGGGATCTTGTTGGACCAGTGCAGTGATCAAGTGGATTTAGTGCAGGGATCGGTACAATGACTGGAGAGATCGAGCTCAATTATCACTGAGATCAAGTAGAGCGAGTGAAGGGATCCAGTAGGACCAGCGCAGTGATCCAGTGGATTTAGCGCAGGGATTCAGTAGGATGACTGGAGGTATCAAGTTCAACGATCACTGGGATCAAGTTCAGCGAGGGAAGGAATCCAGCTGGACCGGTGCAGTGATCAAGTGGATCTAGCAATGGGATCCAGTATGATGACTGGAGGGATCTAGTTCAATGATCACTGGGATGAAGTCCAGCTTCCTCATTTCCTCTCCCCCCAACTTATCTCACCCCACCCAATCTTTATAATCTGGCATTTCCATGACTGATGCGCCTAGCCTGCCCATCCCTGGACATTATAGATAATTTAGCGTGGCCAATCCACCGAACCTGCGCGTCTTGGGACTGTGGGAGGAAATTGGAGACTGTAATTGAACACGAATCTCTGGTACTGTGAGGCAGCAGTGCTAATCACTGAGCTACCCAGTGTGGGCAACACAACTTGCCTGCATATTTCAGCGCTTGAAAAGTGACATTTGAGCAGGAAGATTCCATAAGACCCAGACCTGTCATTGAGCGACAAGAGGAGGGCATTGAGATCTTGAACGGCTTGGTCAGGAACAGGAGCAGGCCATGCACGCCATTGAGACTATAATGTAGAAACACCAAGAGGACATTCAGCCCCGCGAGTGTATAAAGCAGGAACAGAATGTGCCCAATCAGCTACTCATGTCTCTTACACAGCAATTAGCACAGATCTTTTACAGCCTTGTGCCTGTTACACAGGAATTGTGAAAGGGAACGTGAGTTTATAGAAAGCAAAAAAATTATAATAACCAAATTCATTAGGGAATGAAAAGTTGTGAGAAATCTATTGGTATTGAAGACAAATTGTTAGAGTCCATTATGAAGGAATTAATAACAAGAAATTTTCAAAGTCAAGCCAGAATCCAGCACAGTCAACATAGTTTTATGAAGAATAAATCATGTTTGAATGATTTGACTAGCTTTCTTAAAAATGTGACAAACAAAGAACAAAGAAAATTTACAACCCAGGAACAGGCCCTTCGGCCTTCCAAGCCTGAACCAATCCAAATGTACTGTGTAAACCTATCGGTCAATTCCTAAGCTTCTGTATCCCTCTGCTCCCCACCTACTTATGCATCTGTCCAGATGCATCTTAAATGAATCTACCGTGCCTGCCTTTACCACCTCTGCTGGTAACGCCCACCACCCGTAGCGTGTATTCCCCTCCAACTTTCCAACTCTCACCATGAAAGCTTGACCTGTCGTTATTGAATCCTTCGCCCTGGGAAAAAGAACTTGTCTCTATCCACCCAGTCTATACCCTTCATGAGTTTGTAAACCTTAATTATGTCACCCCTCAATCTCCTTTTTTCTAATGAAAATAAACCTAACCTACTCAACCTTTCTTCATAGCTAGCACCTTCCATACCAGGCAACGTCCTCGATAACCGTCTCTACACCCTCTCCAAATCGTCCACATCCTTTTGCTAATGTATCGACCAGAACTGTACACAGTATTCTAAATGCAGCTGAACCAATGACATATACAATGTTAACATGACTTGTCAGCTCTTATACTCAATACCCTGTCCAATGAAGGCCAGTGTACTATATGCCTTCTTGACCACTATATCCACCTGTGCAGCAACCTTCAGGGTACAATGACCTGCACTCCCAGATCTCTCTGCCCACCAACTTTTCTCAAGGGTCTTCTGTTCATTGTATAATTCGCTCTCGAATTAGTCTTGCCTACATGCATCACCTCATATTTGTGTTGAACGCCATCTGCCAATTTTCTGCCTAACTCTCCAGTCTATCTATATCCTCCTATATTCTCTGACAGTCCCTTATGCTTTCTGCTACTCCACCAATCTTCGTATCATCTGCAAACTTGCTGATCATACCAACAGTGCCCTCTTCCAGATCATTTATATATATATTACAAACAGCAGTGGCCCCAATACTGACCCCTGTGGCACACCACTGGTCACCTTTCTCCATGTCGAGAAACTCACTTCAACTACTGCTCTGTCTCCTGTTTCGCAACTAGTTCTTTATCCACCTGGCTAGAACACCCTGCACATCATATGACTACAATTTCTCCATTAGTCGACCACGGGGAACCTTATCAAATACCTTGCTAAAGTCCATATGTATGACATCAACAACCCTTCCTTCCTCTATCAACTTGGTCACTTCCTCGAAGAACTCTATTAAGTTGATAAGGCACGATCTCTCCTGCACAAAGTCATGTTGCCTATCACTGATATGCCCATTCTAAACATGAATGGCTCCTATTCCTCAGTACCTTCTCTAGCAACTTTTCCACCACTGATATCAAGTTCAATGGTCTGTAGTTACCCGGAATATCCTTTGTACCCTTCTTGTACAGGGGGACAACATGAGCAACCCTCCAGTACTCCGGCACCATACATATATTTAAGGATGCCACAAAGATATCTGTCAGGGCCTCAGCTGTTTCCTCTCTCACCTCCCTCAGCAACCTGGCAGAGATCCCATCCGGTCCTGGGGATTTGTCCACCTTAATAACCTCTAGCATACCCAACACATCTGCCTTACTTATGTCAATATGATGCAGACTAATCAAATTTCTATCTCTAATCTCAACATTCGTCATGTTCCTCTCCTCAGTGAGCACTGATGCAAAGTAATCATTCAGAATCTCACCAATTCTTTCAGGTTCGACACACAGTCTTCCTTCATTATCTTTTAGTGGACCAATTATTTCTCTACCTACCCTCTTGCTTCTTATATAAGAGTAAGATGCTTTGGGATTCTCCTTAATTCTGCTCTGTAAAGCTATGTCATGACAGCTTTTAGCCCGCTTGATTCCTCGTTTAAGAGATGGGTAATGGGGCTCATCTGGATGTATTATGTCTCGATTTCCAGACAGCAGTGCGTAATGTGCCTCACAATAGATTAATTTGCAAGACAAGACCACATGGGGAAAGGAAAGATTTATTTACGAAGAGAGATAATGGGATAAGCAATAAATAAGTACGATATGGAGCCACTGGTTTTGGACTGGGTCGGACAATGTCAAAATTCACACGACAGTCGGTTAGAGTTCAATGGGTTTATTTAAAAACACAAGCTTCCATTGCGCTGCTTCTTCATTAAGTGTTAGAAAGAGAGAAAGACCTTAGACCCAGAAGTTATAAGGAAAAGATCAAAGGATTGTACAACTCATGCACATGAATGGTACACACCTAAGATGGCTCTTAAATCCTTAATCATTTAGAATCGAGGTGTAGGTTTTGATTGATTGATATGCAAATCGCAGACATTATCGATGTAAAGGAGGTGACACCTCCGATCAGGCAATGCATTTCAGTGGTGAGGTCTTGTTTGGAGTTTGTCTGTGTCTTCATCTGGAGTCAGACTGGGTTTGTTCCGAGTTCAGGAGTTTATAAAATGTTACATTGACTGACTGTCTCCAAATTATATGTTTTTGGAACAAAATGAAGCGTCTCTGCAAATACAAATGCAAATTCACGCCGCAGATTTGTACGTGCATATGTGTGTGTGCGTGCACGTGTGTGTGAGTCGGTGTGCCTGTGTGAGGGGGAGAGAGAGAAGGTGTGTAAGTGAGAGAGACTGAGGGGGAGTGTGTGTGTGAGTGCGGGATGAATATATAGTGCGTATGGGTGTGCATGCTTGTGACAGAGCAGAGTGCGCATGTGCGCATGTGAGACAGGGGGAGTGTGAGTGTGTGTGTGTGCGTGTGTGTGTGTGTGCGGAGTTTATGTAACGGGGAGAGTGAGTGTGTGTATTTGTCCAGGCGAAAACACAAACAGATACCGCAGATCCCTTTCCCCACAGGCACTCACTCCACGGTTTCAGAGCTTCCCCTCTCTGCAGCCTCTGCTCCATTTGTTGTGCATGTTACAGACCCATATGCTATAACTACAGTCCCCATGCTCCATCCCGAGTTGGGTCACCAAACCCTCAAGTCTCCCAGAATGTCTGAGGCAGCTCACAGCACAACTGCCAGCAAACCATCCCCAGCACCTTCACTAACTTTCAATAACAATAGTCAGTCAGAAGCCCCTCAGCTACAAGCCTTATGGACAGACCAGACCACTCAAACTATTTTAAAAAGGCAGCCGAGACCCTAACTTTTCCTTATTTTAACTGTAGGTGTGAACTGTGCGTTCCCCAAATGTTGCAACTGGTCAACCTACTCAACATTAAGTAATATGTAATCCATTCAAACACTCCAATTAAAACACAATCAAACAGATGAACAATATGAGATAGCTTCTCAATTGGAGCACTTATGCAAACAATAGATACAGTGCCTTCTACTAATTAACTGTGCTAATACAGGAACATCCCACAAACATGTTCCTTGACAGAAAAGTACATTCAAACACAGAATCTTAGGTGCAGTTCTCCAATCCAGGAAGAAGCAACTTCAAGAGAGTTTTCAGAGAGAGGAGCAGCCCGGGATCATGTATTGAAGTTTCCAACCCGCCTGGGACACCGAGCAGCTTCTGAATGCTGCAGCTAAAATCAACTGAGAAGATCTGGTCTGGGAGAGCTGGCCACTGCCCTACAATTGTTGCCACTGTTTTAATAAAACCTAAAGGCCTCGTAAGTTAGTTACTTCAGCCGTTTTCAGTAGGCAGTTCGGCATCTCTGCCTTTAAGACTTCTCTTCAAAAAAAAAAGAGAAGATAACATTTTCAAAATGATAGCATTGTCACATCTCTTCCTTTGACAAAATGAAACATTAATACACAACAGCAGCTTCTTTTTAAAGACATTTTTCTTACTGTATTAGTGGACTACATTACATATATACGACATTGACAGTAAGTATGCAAACATTCACAACTCCATTCTATTTCAGTCTGTATGCTCCTGCCGCAGAAGGCCTCTGTCTTTCTTCATTCAAGTTTCGACAACTTGTCAGCAAGTAGTTTCTTGTCCTGTCACCTGTATAACTTCCAAACTGAATGGCAGCAATAAAAAACTATATCTGAACAGACCAGATGTTTTCTCCCTAAATTTCTCCAAAGACGTTTAGGCATTATGATCGTATATAGATTTGTCTTGGGCATGTTATTTGCAAGTTAAATGCTGAAATGTTGTGACACCAACACCAAGCTCAAAGTCTCCTTCCCAGTTGTGAAACATTTATGTTGATGGTTTCACCGGACACACCAACCACACGTTACATAATGGAGCAATTTGCATCTCTCCAATAGTTCTTCTGAATGACATGCCTCCTCATTTCTCAGCATCAAGAAATTACATGCCTCTGTACCTCTTAATGTTGTAAGGTCTTTTCCAGCTACTCCTGGTCTATGCTAGTCAATCTTACTCTCACAGGTGTATACTTTAAGAAGTTCTCATGCATTCTTCTCAATCCATCATGGTATCCAAACTTTGATTTATGGATGAACTCATAATCATCAGCCATTTCTTCTTCTAATCTTGCCATTGTAACTCTCTGCTCTTCTGCGCGAGTTCTCACTATTGCAGGAAGTGAACTTTTGAACTCCTTCAAAAAAAGAACCTTTCTAAGAGTGTCATAGGTTTTCTCAGCTTTTTATACCCTTACCCACCTTTCAAAATTACTTTGATTCTTTTCAACTCAATTTGCGTTTAAATCAGGGACCCTTTTTTAGATTCCTGAAACACTGTCTGTCGGCTTCTGGCACAAGCTCATATGCTTTCTTCACCTTATACTCCCCAGATACCTCCTCCGATAGGGATGCAAACAGCCTGACATACACCCCATTGTCCATGGAGCACCACATGGGACACGCCGGGAAGTGAACAACAGCCTGGCACACACCATTTCATTGTCTCTGAGCTTCACCATGCCAGCAGTCGATACACTAGGGAGCCAGAAACTAAGGTCACGGAAAGGTACAGAGGGAAGAGAGATTCACATTAAAGAGAGAAACAGATAGTTAATTACCTGAGAACCTGCTGTGGAAATATGGGGAAAAAGACAGAGCAGTGGGACCAACTGGAGGAGTGAATCCTTCGATTGCAAAATTAAAAGAATGAGAACATTGAATAAAGATATTTTCAGGTGAATTGAAATGGTTTGTTCAATCTAATTCTGAAACTGCTTCACAGAACATTTCAAACAACGTACGCTGGGACAAGATGACAGCCCAGCATGGAGAGATGTGCACACTATGCTAGTGTATTGCTCAGTAAGCTTCACTATCTAACCAGCACGGGGAGTATTGCAAAATTTTATTATCATATGGGAATGATACACACAACAGATTACTGTCTAAAAGGGGAAGATTTCCATCTCCATTGGACCAGTATAAGTGAAGGTGTGTGTGTGCATGTGCATGTGCGCGAGCATGCATGTGTTTGTGTCTGTGTGTGTATGTGTCATGCACGTGTGTGTGTATGTGCGTGCGTGCGATGCATTTGTGTGTTGAATGCAAGAATTATTGCATGAGAGAAAATTCACCTGAAGGAAAACAGATTAAATATGAACCACTGGCAGGGATTTGGACAAACGACACAGAGAGACTGAGGGAAGCTTCATGAACAGATGAGTTAAAGTGCTTAAGGATTGTAAAATAAAGACATTGCCAGACACTATAGCGATATAGATCAGCGTGCACAGCAATGCCAGATGGGTGGAATTTTGGTCTGATCTCGAATCAGATTTGTTTCTGCAGATTTCAACCTGAAAGTGTCAGCAGCAGATTCTTGTCATCATTAAGTCTGTATTTCACAGCTCAAGGTTCAAACAGCAGATGAGTTAAGACAGTGAAGTACTTTCTGGAACAGTGTGTAGTTAAAGTTAATAATGGTCAGGGCATGGTGTGAGGAATCAGCTCATGGCCAAAGGGATCACCAAAGTTGCGATTGATTTGTTTCAAACAAAACCTGCAAGTTTCGCCTACACGCACCAACTACCTCCCCTACCCCCCACCCACTCGACCCCCCCCCCCCCGCCGACCCACCACCACCATGATTTGGAAATACACTGCTGTTGCTTCAGAATCGTTTCGTCAAATTTCTGGAATTCCGTCCCTACTGGCATTGTGGGTAAACCCACAGCAAGTGGACTGCAGCAATTCAAGAAGGCAGTTCACCACCTTTTCAAGGGCAAATAGGAATGGGCTATTAATGGTGGACAACCAGCGATGCCCAAGACTAAGAAATGAATGAAAAAAGATGTTGGCCAGGGGTGGGATGGAGCCCCAGGAAGAAAATGGAGTTTGTAAACATAATAGACGACAATGACCTCCACACTCCCAATATTCAAATAACAAGGGCAGAGAGACAATGGTTCATATCTGCAACTGAGTAGGTCAGCATAGAGACCCATGAGTAATACTGCCAGATGCAAAGAGAGAGACAGGAATTGAACTGGATTCAAAGTCTCAACAGGAACACTATTGGAGGCAAGAAGCGTAGACTACACAAAAGAACACAAATGCAGTCGTAACTGGCATATAGAAAACAATCTGGACAGTGAGACTTACCAGGTACACCAATGATAGACAGGAGAGGATAATAAAAATATTGAATAATGCGAACTGCATAATAGATCCGCCATGATAATGACAACCGACCATAATGCATAGAAAGATGCAGAAGTAAAGAGGATAAACTCCTATCCATTGTTGGAACATTCCAGTCTAATGTTCTCAGATTCTGATCCATTGTTGGAATATTCCAGTCTTTTGTTCTCAGATTCTCATCTCTCCTCGCTTCTGTCTGGAGCTGCTGATCCCTGTTAGTGCTGTTGGTGATTCTCCTGCTCATACGCTGGCATAACACATTGAACGGCACCCATTTATGATTAAAAGATGGGAACTCTCCACTGGGGTATTTAGAACCCATGGAGACTGACAGTAATCACAATCACTGAACAAACAGGCTCAGTTAACCCCTTCCTTACATCACATCTCATATCACAGTAAAAGGGAATATTTACTCAGTCTGGGTGGAATGGATGAGGGTTACTGGATGGACTATGAATCGTACATTATTAAAATATTTTTCCTTGAATGTACGGGTACTGTAAGAGCACAGCAGGATTGTTCATGTCCCACTCTGTCTATAAAAGGAGACAGGGTTTAAATGTCAGACCATCTGCATAAGATGTCTGGTGAGGACATTTCTGGATACACGAACTCAAGGGAGAAATTGAGGATTGCAGATGCTGAAGATCAGAGTCTGGAATGTGGTGCTGGAAAAGCACAGCCAGTCAGGAAGCATCCGAGGAGCAGGAGAATCAACATTTTGTGTGTAAACCCTTCATTAGGAAAGAGGGTGTTAAGAGATAAATGGGATGGGGTGGGGTTGGTGTGAAGGTAGCTGAGAATGTGATAGATAGATGAAGGTGGTATGTCGGAGAGGAGGGTGGAAGAGATAGGTGGGAAGGATAATGGACGGGTAGGACACATCAACAGGGCAGTGCTGAGTTGGAAGGTTAGATTTGGGATAAGGTGGGGGTCAGGAAATGAGAAAACTGGTGAAATCATCATTGATCCCATGTGGTTTTAGGGTCACAGGGCGGAAGATGAAGCTTTCTTCCTCCACACGTCGGGTGGTTAAGGAATGGAGGTGGAGGAAGCCCAGGACGTGCATGTCCATGGCAGAGTGGGAGGGGGAGTTAAAGTGTTCAGCTATGGTGCGGTGTGATTGGTTGGTGCAGGTATCCCACAGATGTTCTCTGAAGTGTTCCGTAAGTTGGTGTCCTGTGTCCCCAATGTAGACGAGTTAACATCGGGAGCAACGGATACAGTCGGTGCCATGTGTGGAAGTGCAGGTAAAAATCCAATTGATGTGGAAGGTTCCTTTGGGGTATTGGACGGAGGTGAGGCGGAGGTGAAGGTGCAGGTTTTACAACTCCTGTTATTCTCATCTCAATGCAGAGTGGCCTGTCTGTACCTAATGTTGTGGCCCCTTGTTCTTTGATGTCCCAGTCAGGGAAATTATCATCCCTGCTTCCAATCTGTCTCACCCTGTCAGAATTTTAGATATTTCACTGAAATCACCAATCATTTTCCTAAACCCCATGGAATGCAGGCCCAGTCGCCTAAAACTCTGCTCCCACAACAAACCGGTCTTCCCAGAGATCAGTCTGGTCAACCTTCACTGCTCTCCCTCAATGTCAGATTTGTCCTTTATTGGTAAGGTGAGCAAAACCGCACAAAATACTGCACAATGTTCGAGATGGGGTCTCACCAAGGGCCTGTACAGCTGCAGTAAGACACCCTTACTCCAATACTCCTGAAATGAAGGTCAATGGGCTATTTATCTTCCAAACTGCTTTCTGTTCCTGCAATATTGCTTTCAGTGACTGGTGTACAAAGTGATCCAAATCCTTTCAATGTTACAGCTACCCATTTGGTGGGTCTATGCACACTGGTCAGTGTGTCAGTGCCATTCCCATGATTGACTTCTGGTTTCACAACTCAAAGCCCTGCATGGCCTTCACAGGTCAGCGCATAAGGAAACAAAAATAAAGCTTTAGTTCCTCTATCGATCAACATTTTTCAATCAATCCATTTTCAATTGATCGGCTGGCATTCTATTGTTTCCAACAAAGTGCACAACATCACATCTCCACCCCCCCCCTCCCACATTGCTGTACTGAGCTGCAATTGCTTTATCTTCCCTTTCACAATGACATATCTTTAGAAGCTATCACTCTTATAATTCTCATTGTTATACTCTTCGGAAAAGCATCAATTTCTATTTTAAACAGTTTAATGATGAGCATTCCACAATCATACAATCACAGAAACACAGACTCCATATCATTCGAAATACAGCACGATCTACATTAGTCCCACTTTCTGACATGAGGCCCAGAACCAGGCATGTTATGACACTGCAAAAGCTCGTCCAAGTACTTTGCATTGTTGTGGAGTTACCCATAACAACCATTCTCTCTCTTCCGGACCCCACCATCTTTTGGGTGACAAAATATCTATAAATTCTCTCTAAACCTCAAGCACTTCACTTGTTCCCTTGTTCTTGACTAAAAGGAACAGCTGCTGTCTATCCACTCTGTCCATACCCCTCGTAATCTTATCCTTCTGAACCACGTCCCCTCAGCCTCCTTCTGCTCCAAAGTAAACAACCGAGCTTATCCAGCCTCTCGCTCCATCCCAGGGAACATCCTGGTGAATCACCCCCACAAACCCCATTCCCCTCAGTGTAAAGACATCATTTCATAATGTGCTATCCTCAACTTCACACTGCATACCATCTTGCCCTAAACAAACTCCTGTATAACTCTTATAATCTATGTCTACGACTCCTAAGCCTTTTTAGCTCAACTATTAACCTGTTCAGTCACATTTAGGGATGTGTGGAAAAGCATCCTCTGAGATTCGTAGTGTGCTGCCATTCATTGAATCCTCCCCTGCCTGGTTCCTTCTCCCAAAGTGCATCAACTCATATTTACTAGCGTTACATTCCATCTGCCATCGATCTGTACTTCTGACCATTCCGTCTGTATCTTCCTGCAGCATAAGGCCTTCCTCCTCGCTGCCAACCACCCGGCCAATCTTTGTGTCCAACTCAAACTGATTTATCACGCTATCCCCCACTCTCCCCTCCACATTCTCATCTCCAAAATTTATGATAACCATAAATGATAAGGTTAAAAATTACACAAAAACATCTTAGAGTCCAAAAGGTTGCTTCGCTAGTACTGGGTTTCGAAGGGCTGCTTCTTCATTAGGTGGTTGTGCACTTTGAAAGCTTGAAATTAAACCAATTGGACTATAACCCCAGTGTTGTGTGATTTTTAACATTGTCGATATCCAATCCAACACCAGCTCCTCCGAATCACAAATATTTGCTTGGATCCCTTCCATTCGTCTAAAATGCTTGGAACCCATTTACTACCTTCCATTTATCTACAATGGCTTCCAGTCTCTGCAGAATGTACAGGAAAATAAAACAGTCATCGACTGTGCAATTAATACGTCCATTGGTGCCTTAGTTCAGATATTTTGATACGAAGTACATCTGTTTTGTCAGACTTAGCAATGTCCCATCTAGTTACATTTTTCAAGTACTGCCATGTTACTGATATAAATTGGCTTTATATCTATAGTTCCATAAGCACCATCTGATCACTTGGTTTACTAGGTGATTTTCTGGATCTTCCTCCATGAAGACAGATACAAAGTAACTGGTTATTTTCTTGGCCATTTCCTTGTTCTCTACAATAAACTCTCCTCTCCCGATTACAAATTTCTACGTTTGACATTGCTTTTCTTTTGTTTCCTTTGACATATAGATAGGAGATTGATACAGTCTTTGTGTTCCTGCCTGTTGGCACGCATGTTCGCATTGTGATTTCCTTATCAGCTTCATGGCCCTCCTTTTCTGGATCATCAATTTCTGAGAATTCTCAGGTTTCCACAATTTCTGGAATTCTTCTGAAGTCACTTCCTATCATTAATATAATATTTAATTTGTTACGTTAACCATCATTAAGTCTCTTGCTCACTCTGTGGTGTTTGTAAGTTCAATAAAGAGACGTATTTTTCCGACTTTGCAGTACTTCTATAAATCTCCTGATCCTGACCAGATCTATTCAGGAACTCTGCAGTTGGATAGAGAAAAAAATACGGAGCCCGAGTTGGTACTTTTCCAACTTCGCTGGCCAACGTGTGAGGTCCTTGAAGACTGGAGGACAATGAATACTGTGCCCTTATTCAAGGAGGGCTACAAAGGTAAACCTGGGAGCTATAGACGAGTAGAACTAACATCTGCAGTAGATAGTTACTTGAGGAGATTCTGAGAGATAAGATATGCAGAGGAACCTTGATTAGCCGATTGAGATGGACGGAGCACTATTTCATTTAGATAATTGATTATTCTGTTAATTGATCTACTCTGAGGCTCGGAGTTTTCTGTGAAGTCTTCTCCCCATTCAGGAGAAAAGGAAAAAGCATACTGCGTGCGAGACCCCACGCTACGTCTGCTCCCACCCCGCCTTGTCTGCTTCTACCCTGCCCCAACTAAGCCCTGCCCACCCCGAACCCTGTCCACTCCCACGCCGCCGCTCACACTCCCACAACCCCGTCCACTCCCACCCCACGTCCCTGTCTGTCCCCACCCACCCACAACCTGCCTGCTCCCACACCCCCCACCCGCCCGCCCACATCCTCATCCGCTCCCACCCCATGCTACTGCCTTCCCCGCCCTCCCCAAACCCTGTCCACTCCCATCCCAACCCCGCCCCACCAGCCCACAAATCCCGTCCAATCCCACACCCGTCTGCCCCTGCCCGTTCCTAACCCTGCAACACCAACGTCGGTCCCCTAAACCCACACATCCGACCATCCCACCCATCATCCAAACCCCATCCACACACCCGCACGACTCTAACTCTGCTCCCCCAACCCTGCACCGCCAAACCCCACACTCCCAACCATCCCCACCCAGCTTCGGACTCCCGTCTGCGCCCCATCCGCCCCTAGACCTGTACCCCCAAACCAGCATCTCCAACCACCTCCCCTTGGGCAGCCAGACTGTACACCAACAGGACTGCTGCTGCTGTCTTTGTGGGGTAAGTCTTCAAATACCACACACACACACACACACACACACACACACACACACACACACACACACACACACACACACACACGTTTTGGCAAGTTCCACCTTTGCTGTGTTGGTGCAGTTACCTGGGGAAGGGGGGTTGAGCGTAAACCCCTATATAGAACTCCAGAGAAAGTGTGGGGTGAGAGAGATAGAGAAGTCGGGAGGTCAGTTTTTTTGGAGACAGTACCTGGACTGTTCTTGGCAGCATTTTAGTTAGACAAGTTTTTTTTTAATCATTGTACCTGCAAACAAAAGACGCAATCAGGCTTGAAAGACATAATGTTTCTATCGGGAACTTTAGATCCCCTTTGGATCATCCAAACTTCGGAGAATTTATATTTGGACAATTGTGGTTCCTCTATACATGCATTTGAAAGACAGGGTTTGATTAGCAGAGGTCAGCATGGCTTTGTGCATGAGAGATCATGGCTTTCAACCTTGTTACAGTGTTTTGATGAAGTGACCAGGAACAGTGATGAGGGCTGAATGGTATATTAGTCTATATGGATTTCTGTAAGGCCTTTGATAAGGTTACAGAAGATCAGCTAGTCTGGAATGTTTGATTGCCTGGAATCCAGGGGGAACCGGTTAAATAGATATGCAATCAGCTTGTTGGTAGGAAGCAAAGAGTAATATAGAAAGGATGCTTGTCGGACTGGAGACCTGTGAATAGTGAAACACCTCAGGGGTCGGTGCTGGGAACATTGTTTCTATATATATATATATATATATATATATATGCATATTATATTATATATATTCTCTCATCTACATCATAGATGTACGTATTATATATATATATATAATTTACCTATTACATACATCTATGATCTAGATGAGAATGCACTGGCATTATTTGCAAGTTTGTTGTTGACACTAAAATAGGCAGCATCATGGAAAGTGTGGAAGGCTATCAGGAATTTTGGAAATTTCAACAGCATCTTGGCCAGCAGTGGACTGAGAAATGGAAAATTCAGTTCAATACAGATCGGTGCAAGTTCTTGCATTTTAGAAAGTCGAGTCAATGTTGGAGTTTCATGGTGAATGCTTGGGCTTTAAGGAGTGTAGTTGAGCAGAGGGATCTTGGAATTCAGATGCACGGTGCTCTGAAAGTGATACACAGGTACACAGGGCAGTGAAGAGGGCATTTGGCACACTGGCCTTCATCAGTCAGTGCACTGAGTATCGAAGTTGAGG
This sequence comes from Hemiscyllium ocellatum, assembly GCF_020745735.1. NCBI lineage: Eukaryota > Metazoa > Chordata > Chondrichthyes > Orectolobiformes > Hemiscylliidae > Hemiscyllium > Hemiscyllium ocellatum. The sequence continues at coordinate 368,509 of NW_026867690.1, forward strand.
AGTTACGTTGCACTTACACAGGACGCTGGTGAGGCAGTATTTGAAGCGTCATGATCGGTTTTGTTAACTTTCCAATTGGAATGATATTATTAAACTGGAAAGAGTGCAGAAGAAATTTACAAGGACGTTGCCAAGTTCTTAATGATCTGAGTTTTAGGGAGAGGTTGGACAAGGTAGGACTTTTTACTTCAGAGTATATGAGACTGAGAGAGATCTTATAGACGCTTAAAATATCACAGGAGGCATGGATAGAATGAATGCACCCAGTCTTTTCTTCCCAGGGTTGGACAGCAATGACTGACAAGAGGGCATCAGTTTAAGGTCAGGGGGTAAGAATAAAAGGGAAACTGACGAGCAATGATCTTTACACGCACCTTGGTATGCATATGGAATGAGATGCCAGGGAAGTGATTGAGGTGGATACATTAGCAACATTTAAAAGGCATTTGGACAAATACTCGGATAGAAAAGGATTAGAAGGATACAGGGCGATGGCAGGGAAATGGGTTTGAGTGAATGGACATTTTGTTCAGAATAGACCACTTTGAGCTGAAGGACCTGTGTCCGTGCTCTAGGACTCTGTGAGTCGAACAACCATTGCTTGTCTCCCACTGAATGTTATATTGTACTTTCCCAATTTACCGGAGCGAACTTGACACTCTACCCTCTAGGCTTCCATGATGCTTGACCAGAATGCTCGCAATTTGGTATTGTATGCGGACGCCATGTAAAATGCACCTTATTAACGTCACTATTACCCAAAAACTGCTGCAGAGTAAGGTTAGTAATTAGTCTTTCTTACCATATCACACCAACTCCGGAATAACCTGCTCTCTAGTTTGGTTCACAACATACACTCAACCCACCTCATATACACTTATGGAATTTATTTTTCACAGCATGAGCAGTCACTTAGTTAACACAGTTGAGATACAACTTGAGACCATTCAATAAGACTGCAGTATTCACAATACTTGCATGTGTAATTTCCAGAGCACGTGATGTTCTGATTTTCTGCTACCGTTTTGGCTTCGATATATAAAACAACAATGTTTGCTTCTCCTTGCTATTTGTAAGCTCTACCTAAACTGCTTCTGCGAAAGCTGAGGGACATGTCTGTTTCGTTATTAATGATAAGACATGGACAAGACATTCGCGGAGGCTCACCTCGACGCTGGGATTATCTGAATAAATATCCAACAATACAGGACAATCATTAATAATCTTCCCCGCTCTGACAGGATAAGTGTCACTGTATTCTGTCTGCTTCCTCACACTCACTGTATATCTGATATAGCACCTGCCCCCGAACAAGGCTCAAGCTCTATCTCCAAATAAGGCTCAGGCACTAACACGCTCACTATTGAATACAACAACTTCCTTCCCTCACTTTCTCTGTCACTTATGCAATAGCCTCCACACTAATAACAAGAATGAATACAATACTGTGGACTGACTCACTCAGGACACCTCACCATGTCACCCCATTTGGACCAGCACTAACAGCAGGGCCACCCACTCCCACCCTCACTCCCTTTCTCCCATTCCAGGAGAAAAAGCCTGGAATAGGACAGAAAAAGGCCAACCCAGGTGGGGGGGTGCCTGATCTCTGTTCCCTCTGCCCTCCGTACGCTGTGTAGGGAGGACCTTGTTACGACCCAAAGAGTACCGGGACGACTTGTGTGGGGCAATGATCAGCCTAGGACAATTCTCACTTTCAACCCACTGGCAGTTCCAGCGTCAGCTTTCTCACTCTCCAAACAAAAATCAGAAACCTCACTGCACAGAGATGCAGGTATAGAATTACATTGAAATATTAGTAAATACCCCAATATACTAACATGTAAATTATGTACAAGAAGACAAGCATACACACACATAGAAGCACACAAAGACATATACAGTCACACAAAAATGAAACAAACACAGATAGAAATACACACGCTGGTACACAGACAGATGTAGGCAAACAAGTGCCCATATAACAAGCAGATGGACACACACTAGTCTCATTAATACACAAATAGATCAGTCTTTGATTTATAAGGGGATCAGTGATGCTAGGAAAAAGGCAGAAGAATGAGGTTGGGGAACATATAAGAAATTATGAAATGGGATATCAGGCTCGATGGATTGAATGGCCGAATTCTGCTCTTTTTTTAGTTCTCACGTGGTGATATGCTATCAGGCGTTTTCTTCCTGAGACAGCAGCAGAGGCTGGGATATTTGATTGGAAAGAGACAGAGGAAATGTGGGACAGGTTTGGAGTGCTGAATGGCTTCTGTCTGTTCCTAATTACTATATTTTTTTATCTGAAAAGAGATGGTGATTTGATGTTGGGTTATCAAAGTTTAAAATAACGGGTCCCGCAATGAAATAGTGTTGTACTCTCTGTGGTGTCCTCCTTCAGGCTATCAGTATAGATTGTAAATAACTGATGCCATCGGACACATATTGTGCTACTCCAGCAGATACACTTTTACCATAATGATCCATTAATCCTGACTCTCCGATTTCTATGTGTTAACCAATCATCATCCGATGCTAATACATTATCCGTCAGAGTATGAGCTTCTGTCTCGTGTAAGAACCTTTATTTTGTGATAGCTTGTCGAAAATATCTGGAAATCATTGCGTCTACCAGATCCCATTTATCAAATCCGCTTGTTACGTTCTCAGGGATCTCCAGAAACACGTTGCATGAACTTAAAGGCAAAATATAATTTCCCGATTCACAAAACCACACTGACTCTGTGTAAAGCTTTTCTAAACGTCCATGCTGGCCAGGTTTTCCAAACTAAATTGGTCCCACCTGCTTGCATTTGGCGCACAAGCCTCTAAATGTTTTCCATTCATATGTTTGTCCAAATGTCTTTTCAATGATACGGCTGTCCATGCATCTTCCTCTGGCAGCTCATTCCATACCCTGACCACTCTCTGTGTAAAAACGTTGTTCCTTCGTCCCTTTTAAATATTTCCCCTTTCACCTTAACGCTATGCCTTCTATGTTTGAACTCACCCATCCTGTGGAAAAGACTTGAGCTGGGCCCAGTGCAGAGGAGAGTGTGTTCCTGCTTACTTTTCCGGAGCAAGCACAGGACCTGGAATTAGCGACTGCTACATCAGCAGAGGCAACGTGTGTGAGGTTTGGCCAGTCAGAAAAGGTGTTGCAAGAAGATCGGGGACTTCGTTGTTGGTTGGGTGGTGCGTTGGTGTTGATGAAGTAGACAATCAAAGGGCATCATTACAACTTCGATGAGGTGGGTGCAACAGTAAGAGACATGTCTCTGACATTGGAGGGTCTGGCACTGTGGGCGACGAGGTGGTGATGGAAGAGTATTGCCCAGCGGCAAAGATTTTGCCTGAGGATCAGCAACCTCGATGTTGGTGGCCTCTCGTGTAGATGGTGATGAAGCTGGTATCCAGTGATGGTGGATGCAGGTGTAAGGAGCTGACTCAGGACCCATGGATTTTCTTACAGGTATATGTTTCTTTTTTTTTCAATATTCAGTCTTCAAATCGTTTAAAACCGTGTCAGTTTGATGCAGAAATGTCTTGTATATACCGTGTAAAATACACCTGAGAGGAAACTCCAAATCAATATCAAAATATTCCGTTCATTGTTTCCTGATAAGGCCATGTCCATACGTTAGCCCTAGTTCCATAAGATGTAATGTGCACACTAGTTTTGGGACTTTACCGAAAATCTTACCAAAAATTCAAATACATCACATCATAATTGACTAACCAGTCAGTATCTCAAATATGATTCCCATTTCATCAATTTATGCTGACGCTGTCTATGTTCATTACTTTCAATCCCAATATTTTCTACAAAACCATGTATTAACCAATTTCATTCTATTCTTTTTTTCACCTGACTTGGGTTTCCTAGTCGTGCTGGGAAGTTTTTTTTTGTTTTGTTGATGTTTTCTTCTGTGAAGACAGAACTGAAGCACTTGCTTCACTGTTCCGCCATTTCCCTGTTTTTCCATTCTCTATTCTCTGGTTTCAGATTGTAATAAGCTGCTAATTTTCGTTTACTTTCGCAATAACATACTTTTGGAAGCTATTACAGTTGAGTCGTATAACCTTTATTAATACGTGTTTTCAGTATCCAGCAATTTCTGCCTTAGGCTGCTCAATGACTACCCTTCCACAATCATACAACCAGAGAAGGAGATATTCTGCACCATCAGAAATACAGCACGATATACCTTATTCCCACATTCCTACATGCAGCCTGTACGGGGGGAATGTTATTAGAATCTGATGCTTATCCATGTACTTCTTAACGGTTATGTGGTGACCCACGACAACACCCCTCCCAGGGAGTGCATTCCAGACCACAACACTCTCTGGGAGAAAAAAAACAATTCTCAAATTCTCTGTAAATCTCAAACCCTTCACTTTAAATGTCTTATCCCTTGTTCTTGGTCTTTTAACTAAAAGGAACAGCTGCTGTCTATCCACCTTGTCCATGTCCCTTGTAATCTCATCCTTCTGAATCACGTCCCCTTCAGCCCTATCTTTTCCAAGTAAACGACCCGAGCTTATCTAATCTCTCTCCATCCCTGATAAGCTCCATCCCAGGAAACATTCTGGTGAATCTCATCTTTACCCCCTCCAGTGTAATCACATTCTTCCTGCAATTTAGCTCCCAGAACTTCATGCAGCATTCTATCTGGGGCCTAACCAATGGCGTGTTCCCCGATCATATTATGTACATCTCGATGAACAAACAAAATGCCTACAGTCCCATGTTCTTTCTGAATTAACTTATTACCCGTCCAATCACATTCAGAGATGTGTGGAGAAGTACCCTCTGAGATTCCTAGCGTGTTACTTCTTCCAAAGTGCATCACCTCATATTTATCAGGGCTATATTCCATCTGCCATTGATGGAATGGTCAGACCATTTCCTCTCTTGTCTGAAACATTATCCTGTGATACAGCTCATGTGGATTTACATCATCCCAACTTGCATCTTAGTTGAGAGCTCTTAATGCATCTTCTCGAATTCTGTACCTGCATCTTCCGTCTCCCAGGGAAAACAGATACGAAACACTCATGTAATAATCCATCAATGTTCTTCAGCTTCACATATTGATTGCCCCCTTGGTTTATAATTGGCTCTAATTGTTCCCTGGTTATTCTGTTCTACTTGTTGTTTTTTGTATATTCTCTCTCACCTTGCCTGCTGCACTTCTTCACGCACCTGTATTAGTAAGTCTCCTGAGTGTGAATTTTCTAAGCTTCCATGAAATCACGTCCTATTTTTGAAACATTACAGAACACAGGTATAATCTCATCCGCACTCAATGCAGTCTGTGCAGAACATTTTTAATTCTATGTTCCCGTTCTCGTTAAATGAAGGCCAACTTCACGTTTATCTTTCCATTTCCAAATGGTCCCTCCTGAATTGCTTTGGTTTAATATTATTTGCTACTTACTGTCTGAACTCTTAAACCTGAATATCTAACTATATCACATCTACTGGTTTTCCATTGTCTCTGTCTACAACAAACAATTTTTTGAAAAGTAATTAAAGTTGATTTCTTTTCAGGGGAGATTCAAGATATTGGCGACCCAGTAGGTTTGCCCTGCTCAGCTCTACACCAGAACCCAAACAAAATGGCGCATTCACCATCTTTTTCTTACCCCTTGTGGTACAAATACTGCTCCCCTGTATTGCTATATGTCACTTGAAGTGAGTAAGGAAAATGACTAAGGGTAAAGGACCACGTGGATCGCATCTAGCAGGCACTGCCCTGCAGCCATGTATACACCCGTGGCTGTGACGTCGGCCTCTGCGAACCCGCCAAGGGACTTAATATTAGAGCAGAGCTTGGTCATGGAGTACGTAAAATTCCGAGAGAAGATTGATTCAGAGATGGAGGAGACCCATACCAGGCTGAAACCGATCTCGGCCAGGCTGCAGAAGCATGACTTGGAGACCAGGCGTCTCAGACACATGTCATGGAGGATGATCAGCAGACTGCGTCCTCTAAAACTGCAGTGGAATGCTCAGCAGTTCGGATCCAGGCCTTGGGATGGTGGGTACCAGGCGTGGAGGAGCAGGTCGACTTTGAAAATCGAGGCCATCATAAGAATATCTGCCTGGTCTTGCTGGCGGGAAGGGAAGAAGAAGGCCAGCCCGTCAGTTTTTGGAGCAATGGCTTCGGTAGTTTTTGAAGCTGGAAATCGAGACGGGCCGGGTGCAGGTCGAGCAGGCCCACCAGATAGCAGTGCGCAAGCTCGGGTGAGTCCAGCACATCCGCCCAGTCATTATGCAACTCCTGCACTATGGAGAGAAACAAATCATTCTCCAGCACTGGGGAAGGATCCACAGGCTCTGATATCCAAACGATCACGAATTATATTTTCCCCGGACCTTTCTACGGTTATTGTCCACACGAGGCAGGCCTTTGATAGGGTAAGAAGGAAGCTGAGGGAATTGAATATTCAGGATACTGTAAGATACCCGACAATATTACGTTTCAACCACGGAGGGTCCGTGTTTAATTTTGACTCACTAGAAAATGCAAAGGACTTCCCGGACACTTAAAGATAGATTGGCTGGCTCAAATAGTATGGACAATCATGTTCTCTTTGTTTCCTCTGTGGCTTGCCTCGTTTACATGTTTTTTATTATATATGTGGGGGTCCCATTCATGTCTCTTTCTCTCTTTTCTCCTTTCTTCCTCCCCTCCCATTAACCTTTCTTTTTGTATAATTTCCTTTTCGTTTCTCTCTCTTAGCACGGAATGGGAGTAGTGTTCGGGGCGGTGGGGGGGGGGGGGTGGGTGGGAGAGGTGGTGGTGGAGGGTTACATTTTTTTTCACCAGAACAGTTGGATATGGATGGGACGGGTTGAGTGCCCACTTTTCTTGTCGTAAGACACATGCAACTTTTAAAAGTTTGTTTTGTCTGGTTTTGGCAAGCAGCTTTACCCAGTTGGAGCCAAGGAGGTTGAATGCGTAGTATGAGCGCTGCCTGTGGGGAAGGATGGAGAATCACCTCTTATTTGTGTTATATGTGGTTACATTGTGCAAGGAGTTGTCAGGAGTTTTGAGCTGGTGGTTTTTGCAGTTGTATTTTCGTGTTTATATGAACTGTTTACCCCTTTCCCTCAGTGCGCAATAAAAGGGATCCTTCCTCACAGGGGATCACGTAATGTTTCGGATGGCTATGGCTAACCACTCATATAAATTGTGCATCTGGAACATTAAACGGGAGTCATACACCAATTGATGCTTTCAGACCTTACAAAGCAAAGGGTCAATGTAGCATTGGTGGCAGAAAAAAAGGCATCTAACCAATAAGGAATATTTAAAGTTACAGATGAGAGTGTTTGGCTGGGTGTTATTTTCATCCTTTGAGTCAAAATGTAGAAGAGTAGATTTTCTCATTCAGAAGAACCTTCTATATCAGTTGCCTGTCCAAATTAAGGACGAATGTCAGCTGTTTCTGATACATAAAGCTTTATTACATGGAGAGGAACATGGGAGAGAGTCATAGAGTCATAGAGATGTAAAGTATGGAAACAGACAACTTCTGTCCAACCCATTCATGCCACCAGATATTCCAACCCAATCTAGTCCCACCTGCCAGCACCCGGCCTGTATCCCTGTAAACCCTTCCTATTCATATACCCATCCAAATGTCTCTTAAATGTTGCAATTTTACCAGCCTCCACCATTTCTTATGGTAGCTCATTCCATACTCGAACCACCTTTGAAAGGTTGCCTATCAGGTCTCTTTTATATTTTCCACTCTCACCATAAACCTATGCCCTCTAGTTCTGGACTCCCCAACCCCAGGGAAAATACATTGCCTCTTTACCCTATCCATGTCCCTCATAATTTTGTGTAACTCTATAAGGTCTCCATTCAACCTCCGAAACTCCAGAAAAAAGCAGCCCCAGCCTGTTCATCCTCTCCCTATAGCTGAAATCCTCCAACCCTGGCAACATCCTTGTAAACCTTTTCTGAACCCTTTCAGGTTTCCCAACATTTTTCCGATAGGAAGGAGACCGGAATTACACACAATATTCAAACAGTGGCCTAAACAATGCTCTGTACAGCTGCAACATGACCTCCCAACTCCTGTACTCAATATTCTGACCAATAAAAGAAAGCATAACAAAAGCCTTATTAACTATCCTATCTACTGCGACTCCACATTCAAGAAGCCATGAACCTGCACTCCAAGTTATCTTTGTTCAGCAACACTCCCTAGGACCTTTCCATTTACTGTATAAGTCCTGCTAAGATTTGCTTTCCCAAAATGCAGCACCTCGCATTTATCTGAATTAAACTCCATCTGACACTTCTCAGCCCATTGGCCTATCTGGTTCAGATCCTGTTGTAATCTGAGGAAAGCCTCTTCGCTGTCCGCTACACCTGCAATTTTGGTGTCATCTGTAAACCTACTAATTGTACCTCTTATGCTCGCATCCAAATCATTTATGTAAATGCCAAAAAGTAGAGGACCCAGAACCGATCCTTGTGGCACTCTACCGGTCACAGGCCCCTATTCTGAAATAACAACCCTCCACCACTACCCTCTCTCTTCTACCTTTGAGCCAGTTCTGTATCGAAATGGCTAGTTCTCCCTGTATTCCATGATCTCTAACCTTGCTAATCAGTCTCCCATGGGGAAACTTGTTGAACGCCTTACTGAAGTCCACATAGATCACGTAAACTGCTCTGCCCTCATTAATCCACTATGTTACTTCTTCAAAAAAAATCAATCAAGTTTGTGAGACATGATTTCCCATGCACAAAGCCATGTTGACTATCCCGAATCAGTCCTTGCCTTTCCAAGTACATGTGCATCGTGTCCCTCTGGATTCCATCCAACAACTTCCACCGAGGTCAGGCTCACCAGTCTATAGTTCCCCGGCTTGTCTTTACCACCCTTCTTAAAAAGTGCCAACCTCCAGTCTTCTGGCACCTCACGTGCGACAAACGATGATACAAATATCTCAGCAAGGGGCCAAGCAATCTCTTCTCCAGCTTCCCATGGAGTTCTTGGGTACACCGGCTCAGGACCTGACGATTTATCCACGCTTACCTGTTTCAAGATATTCAGCACTTCCTCCTCTGTAATCTGAACATTTTATAAGATGTCACCATCTATTTTCTTACAGTCTATGTCTTCCATATCTGTTTCCACAGTAAATACTGATGCAAAACGCTCATTTAGTATCTCTCCCATTATCTGCGGCTCCACACAAAAGCCCCCTTGCTGATCTTTGAGGGGCCATATTCTCTCCATAGCTACCCTTTTGACCTTAATGTATTTGTAAATACCGTTTCCATTCTCCTTAATTATATTTGCAAAAGCCATTTAATGTCCGCTTTTTGCCCTCCTGATCTCCCTCTTAAGCAGGCTCCTACTTCCCTTGTACTCTTCTAAGGATTCACTCAATCTATCCTGTCTATATGCTTCCTTCTTTTTCTTAACCAAACCGTCAATTTCTTTCGTCATCCAGCATTCCCTATACCTACCAGCCTTTCCTTTCACCCAGACAGGAGTATACTTTCTCTGGATTCTTGTTATCTCATTTCTGAAAGCTTCCCATTTTCCAGCCATCCCTTTACCTGCGAAAATCTGCCTGCAATCAGCTTTCGAAAGTTCTTGCCCAATACCGTCAAAATTGGCCGTTCTCCGATTTAGAACTTCAACTTTTAGATCTGGTCTATCCTTTTCCATCACTAGTTTAAAACAAATAGAATTATGATCGCTGGCCCCAAAGTTCTCCCCCAGTGACACGTCAATCACCTGCCCTGCCTTATTTCCCAAGAGAAGGTAAACTTTTGCACCTTCTCTAGTAGGTACATCCACATATTGGATCTGAAAATTGGCTTGTAAGCACTTACGAAATTTCTCTCCATCTAAACCTTTAACACATTGGAAGTTGCAGTCTATGATTGAAAAGTTAAAAATCCCCTACCATACCTACCGTTTTATTCTTACAGACAGCTGAGTTATCCTTAGATGTTTGTTTCTCAATTTCCCTCTGACTATCAGGGGGTCTACAATAGAATGCCAATAAGGTGATCATCTCTTTCTTATTTCTCAGTTCCACCCAAATAACTTCCCTGGATGTATTTTCTGGAATATCCTCCCTCAGCACAGCTGTAATGCTATCCCTTATCAAAAAATGCCACTCCGCTCCTTTCTTGCGTCTCTTTCTATCCTTCCTGGAACATTAAGCTGCCATTCCTGCCCATCCCTGAGCCATGTTTCTGTAATTGCTATGATATCTCAGTCCCATGTTCCTAACCATGCCCTGAGCTCTTCTGCCTACCCTGTTAGGCTCCTTGCATTGAATACCTGCAGTTTATTTCGTTTTTCAGAGCTACACTGTCCCTGCCTGGCCTGACAGCTTGACTGACTTCTGTTCTTAACTGTACCAGTCTCAGATTGATCTCTGACCTCACTCTCTCCGTGGCTACCACCCCACTCCCCCAAACCTTACTAGTTTAAATCCTCCTGAGCAGTTCTTGCAAATGTCTCTGTCAGTATACTACTCCCCTTCCAATTTAGGTGCAATCCGTCCTTCTTGTACAGGTCACTTCTACCCCAAAAGAGATTCCAATGATCCAGAAATGTGAATCCTTCTCCCATACACCAGCTCCACAGCCATGCATTCAACTGCTCACTAGCTCGTAGCGCTGGGAGTAATCCAGATATTACTACCCTTGAGGGCTTCTTTTTAAATTTCTGCCTAACCCTATGTAATCTCCCTTCAGAATCTCAACCTTTTCCCTTCCTATATCGTTGGTTCCAATGTGGACAACGACCTCCTGCTGGCCCCTCTCGCCCGTGAGAACATTCTGCACCCTCTCTGAGACATCCTTGATCCTAGCACCAGTGAAACAACACACCATTCTGCTTTTTCTGTGCTGGATGCAGAAATGTCTGTCTGTACCTCTGACTACATGAATCCCCGAACACAATTGATCTCTTGGAAGCCGACGTACCCCTCGTTGCATTAGAGCCAGTCTTAATACCAGAAACTTGGCTGTTCGTGCTATGTTCCCCTGAGAATCCATCACCCCTACATTTTCCAAAACAGCATACCTGTTTGAAATGGGTACATCCACAAAATACTCCTACCCGAGCTGCTTACCTCTCTTACCGTTATTGGAGTTAACGCATCTGTGTGACTTTTTGTGAGCCTTTCCCCCTTCCTATAACTGCCATCCATCACATACTGTTGCTGTTGCAAATTCCTCATCGCTCCTCACTGTCGCTCCAACCGATATATTTCATCTGGTAAGACTCGCATCCAACAGCATTTATGGCAGATATAATCTGTACTAACTCTTAAACTCGCTTTCAACTCCCACATCTGACAAGAAGTACATATCACTGCAAAGGCCAGTTTTGCTCATTCACAATTTACAGACCCAAAAAATAACACCGTCTTATTCCTCTACAAAACACTGCACCAGGTTAAATTAATAGCTATAGCTTTTTTTTAAAGTTTAATCAAGAGACTTATCTCCAAAAACATATGATCAAGAAAGAACCCACGATACTCACTACTGCAAACTTTCAATTGGACAGAATTAAAACAACAATTAACCTATCTGATTCTGTGCTGTGAACTAGGTTTCTCCAAGATTAGTCGTGAAATTCACTGTTTGTTATGTTTTGCAGACGCACTCCGACGTCCAGCGATACATGAATTTAAAAACAGCAAAGGCAGTAACTGTGCAGGTTCTCTTCTCTCTCTCTCTCTCTCTCCCTCCCCCCCCCCCCCCCCCCCCGCCGCACTGTCCTCACCTTGTGCTTCTTTTGTCTGTTCTTCCCGCTTTTGAAACTGCTGTTGTTTTGACATTGTTTCTTTTTCCCCTAAGTTCCAAAACAATTCAACAGCAAATAAAACTAATTGCTGCTCCTGGAATATGAGGAAATCACCTCCAGCATTGAAAATACCTCAAAAAAAGAAGCAGCTCTTACAGCCAGAAAGTTTTCCCGTTCTCCATCTTGCCCCGGTACACCCTTCAAATTAACGGATGCACTCTCCAGGTTGATGGCCCTCGGGAGGCATCATGCTATTTTAGGGGGAGACTTTAACCAATATATGGATCCCAAGGTGGATAGGGTCTTACGGGTTCTCGACGATATTTCCCTGCAATCTAGGCAACTGGTGGATCTAAACAGGGAGCTGGGCTTGGTGGATGTGTGGAGATTGTTCACCCTTAGGGTAGGGACTTCACCTTTGTACCGAATCCACATAAGTGCCAAACTAGGATCGACATGTTTTTGCCCTATTGGCCGTTTTGAGTTCAGTGCTGTCCTGTAGAATTGGGAACATAGCCATTTCTGATCATGCGACAGTGTACACGAAGGTTTAGGATGGTGGCGATGGGACATGCTCGGAGCAGTGGTGCATGGATACCTTCCTCCTGAAGGATAGCTAGTCATAGAGTTGTAGAGATGTACAGCATGGAAACAGACCCATCAGTCAAACCTATAAATGCCGACCAGATATCCCAACCCAATCTAGTCCCACCTGCCAGCACCCAGCACATATCCCTCCAAACGCTTCCTATTCATATACCCATCCAAATGCCTCTTAAATGTTGTAATTGTACCAACCTCCACCACATCCTCTGGCAGATCATTCCATATGCGTACCACCCTCTGCGTGAAACAGTTGATCCTTGGGTCTCGTTTATATCTTTCCGCTCTCAACATAAACCTATATCCTCTAGTTCTGGACTCCCCGACCCCAGGGAAAATACTTTATCTCTTTCTCCTATCCATCCCCCTAATAATTTTGTAAACCTCTATAACGTCGACCCTCAGGCTATGATGCTGCAGGGAAAACAGCCCCAGCCTGTTCAGTCTCTCCCTGTAGTTGAAATCCTCCAACCCTGGCAACATCCTTGTAATTTTTTTCTGAACCCTTTCAGTTTTCACAACATCTTTCAGATAGGAAGGAGACCTGAATTACGCGTAATATTCCAACCAATGTCCTGTACAGCCGCAACATGGCCTCCCAACCACTGTACTCAATACTCTGACCTATAAAGGAAAGCATACCAAACACCTTTCTCACTATTGTATCTACCTGCGACTCAACTTTCAAGGAGCTATGAACCTGCACTCCAAGGTCTCTTTGTCCAGCAACACTCCCTAGCACCTTGCCATTCAGTGTATAAGTCCTGCTAAGGTGTGTGTGTGTTGGGGTGGTTGCTTTCATAGTTCAGGACTTGGTCTGTGTGTGTGGCTTTTCTGTATCCCTTCGTGGTGAATTCTCCGTTCGGTGTTCTTTGCACCATCACGTCCAGGAATGGGAGCTGGTTGTCCCTTTCTTCCACACAAACGAAGTTGCATCAGGACATTACTCGAAAGGGCCACAACACACTGCAGCACACCAGAACTACAAAAAGAGGAAGAAGAACACCTATACAAGGTATTCAACAAAAACGGATACCCGTGCAATTTCATCAACAGATGCCTCAGGGAAAGACAACGAAATGATGACATGCCACAACCCAAAGGACTGGCCGCATTCCCATACATCAGGAGCATTTCTGAACTGACAGGCAGACAGCTGCTACCACTAGGACTCATAACAGCACACCAACCAACAGCCACTCTCAGACAACAACTCACCAGGACAAAGGACCCGATACCCAGCATGAGCAAAACCAACGTGGTTTACAAAATCCCATGCAAGGACAGCACAAAACACTACATAGGACAAACAGGAAGACAGCTAACAATCCGCATCCATGAACACCAACTGGCCACGAAACGACACGACCAGCTATCCCTAGTAGCCATACACTCAAATGACAAACAGCATGAATTCGATTGGGACAACACCACTATTATAGGACAGGTCAAACAGAAAACAGCCAGGGAATTCCTAGAAGCATGGCACTCATCCACGAATTCGATCAACAGACACATCGACCTAGACCCTATATACCAGCCACTGCAGCGGACAGCTACTGACAACCGGAAGCGGCAGATTGAAACCAGTATAAATGCCGGAGGAATCAGCACAGAAGCGCTTCACAGGAGGCTCCCAAGCACTGAAGGTGTCACCTAGAAAGGGGACGAAACGTTTGCAAGAAAAACTCCCAGCTCAGCGAACAGAACCACAACCAGAATGGAAGTGCTCAGAATGCACTGATGGAGGTGGCTGCAGAAGATACAACAGCAATGATGGTATCTTGTGATGTACATGAGGTAGCACGGAATAAAATGATACACAACATTTTATAACTTCTAAAGGCATCAGGTATCAATGCAACTTGGTGGTCCGAAGGGCCTGTTCCTGTGCTGTACAGTTCAAGACAAGATTTCAGCAAGATAGTGGCCAATTGCTGATTGAATAACTCCTGATGATCAGAGCCACATTCATGCAGATTCCTCCTCATTAATTTTCAGGTTCATATCCTCCCTCCCACTGTGGGGAAACTCAACATGGACAATTTGATATGAATGTTAGAGCTGGTATCTGGTGACGCCATCATGATCCTCGCTCCTGTGGCTTTCGGTCTTGGACACAAGCGTCTCAGGGGACACTGCAGAGACCAAAGCTGCATGTACTACATATCCTCCAATGCTGGCATCAGACATATGTCAGCCTCACCATGCCATCCCTGCAGATCTCCAACCTACTGACAGTACGCTTCTGTACTTCAATGCTGCAGCTCAGTGTGTACTGACAGCTCTTATTGCAATGCTGCTGTAAAGACACTGTGCTCAGGGACACACACGAAGCTCATGGTCTGTCCCTCTGGACTGCTCACTCAGTGTTTGTACACACTCAATGCTGCTGCGAGGACACTGTGCTCAGGGACACCCACCCAGCTCATGGACTGTCCCTCTGGGCTGCTCATTCCGTGTTCGTACACATTCACTTTGAGCTGACTTGAATGCTCACATTGCCTTACCTCACCCTGCCTTTAGCAGTGTTACCCCTCAGCTAGAGCTACCAGGCTCACCCACCTGCTGCATTGTCTTGGCGTTTAGTGCAAACACAAATCCAGGAAGCTTGGTATCATTGTCCACAGTCAATCACGGTGCCTAGCACAGGGAGTCAGGGGGAGTCTCAAGTCCCAGTCCGGGAGCTTGGACACGGTCAGTCTGTCTCTCGTGATTGTTAGGGTCAGGATCATTCCCCTGCAAAGGGGGAGGGCGGTGGTGAGAAGCTGAATGTTAGTAGACTTGGAGGAAGGTATCGGTTCCTTGATTAGCAAGTTTGCAGATGACACTAAGATTGGTGGAGTAGCAGACAGTGAAGGGGAATGTCAGATAATACAACAGAATATAGATAGATTGGAGAGGCGGGCCGAGAAAGGGCAGATGGAGTTCAATCCGGGCAAATGCGAGGTGATGCATTTCGGAAGATCCAATTCAGGAGTGAACTATATAGTAAATGGGAAGGTCCTGGGAAAAATTAAGATCTGGGTATTCAGATCCATTGTTCCTTGAAGGTGGTAACGCAGGTCAGTAAAGTGGCCAAGGCAGCATACGTCATGCTTTCCTTCATTGGACGTGGTATTGAGTCCAACAGTTGGTAGGTCATGTTACAGTCGTATAGGACTTTGGTTTAGAATATTACGTACGGTTCTGGTCTGCTCATTACCAAAATGATGTGCATGTTTTGGAGAGGGTGCAGAGGAGTTCACCTGGATATTGCCTGGTATAGAGGGCACTAGCAATAAGGAGAGATTGAATAGTTTTGGATTATTTTCATTAGAAAGATGAAGGTTGACTGGAGACCTGATTGCGGTCTGCAAAAGCATGGGATGTATAGACAAGGTGGATAGCAAGAAGCATTTTTCCCCCAGAGTGTGGAACTCAATTACTAGGGGTCACGAGTTCACAGAGAGAAGGTAGAGGTTTAGGGCAGATATGTGTGGAAAGATCATTACGCAGAGAGTGATGGGGGCCTGGAACACTTTGCCAGCGGAGCTGGTACAGGCGGGAATTATAACGTCAGTTAAGATGTATCCATACAGATGTATGAATGGGTAAGGAGCAAAGTGGTACAGATCCTCACCAAATAGGCGAAGTGATAGGCGACAGGTTTAGACAGAGAATCTGGATCAGCGGAGGCTTAGCGACCTGAAGAGCGTGTTCCTGTGCTGTGAGTTTCTTTGTTCTTTCAATGGCCTGCAGTTTAGATGGATCTTATAGTAGGATAAAAGATTGACACAACATTTAGGGCTAAAGAACCTGTACTGTGCTGTACTGTTCTATGTTCTAATTAGGGAGGGTTACATTGCAGGAAGAGGTTTCGGGAGGCTGAAGAGGATGGAATCTGAATGAATAGATACATTAGGGAGCTTTACTAGGATTGTCGGAGGTTACAGAGACAGCAATGGTCTGATCTAGAGAAAACGACATAGACTGGAAGGGTTGTGGGGACTGGAGGTGTTTTCACAGGGAGCACATAGAACCACTGGGTGTTACAGAAAGGTGGAGAGCTGTACGGTCTACGTGCGTTCATGAAGATGGAGAGGTTGGGAGGGATGGAGCGGTTTACAGGGAGAAGGGTGTTAGTAGGATGGAGCGGTTTACACAGACAGGGAGGATTTTCGGTGAATGGAGCAGATGACAGAGATAAAGTGGGTTGTATAGACTGGGGGACCAAACAGAGATATGGAGGGTAGTCGTGACTGAAGATGTTTGGAGATATAGGAAGTTTTACTTCTGCAGATTATTCAGATACGAAGGGTGTGGGGTCTGACAGATTATCCAGAAGGGCAGTAATTTTGGTTGGAGACAGTTTCACAGATAAGGAAGCATTAGTAACCTCCTCCAGAATGGTCAAACGGGAAAGGGTTGTAGGGGAGGGTGAGTTTACACAGGTAGGGGCGTAAGAGCTAGAGAAGGTTATGGAGAAGAGTAAATGGATGGAGATACAGGAGGGTCTTACATTGAAAGGGTAAGTGTTAGCGATGGGATGATGTCACACAGAGAGTGAGTCTCATCAGAACTGGATCGGGAGAATCACAGGCTTTCAGTGGGTTATACAGATCGGGTGTGCTGCTGGCACCTGAGAGGATTGTTGTGTCTCCACGGAGTGATAGTGTCTTTAGGACTCGAAGAGGTACGTAGATACAGAAACATTGAAGACAATGTGTGCCGCCTTCTTTTTCTTGAACAGAGCCTCATATCCCCCATCAGCCAGGGATCCCTAAACCTGGCAGCTTTTCCCTTGCTCTAACAGGGATATTTTGGATTCTTGAGACCACACTTTTAAAAGCCTCCCATTTGCCAGTCATTCTTTTTCCTTCAAACAGACCACCCAGTGGATGGGTGCATGATGTGAAGGAGCTGATGTTGGACTGGGATGGACAACATTAAAACTCACACAATACCAGCTTACAGTCCAGCAGGTTCATTTGGAGGCACTGGGTTTCATAGCGCTGCTCCTTCATCAGGTGGTTGTCGAGCACAATAAACAGGCACAGAATTTATAGCAACAGGATTGCAGTGTGATGGAATGTAATATCCAACAAACTTAGTTTAAGTTTTCATCTTTTAGAATGATCACCTGGACTTCAAAAGCTGGTGCTTTGAATTAAATCTCTTGGACTATAACCTGCTGTTGTGTGATTTTTAATTCATCCAATCGACCTCTGCTTGATTCTCCCAAATAGCCTCAAAATTGGTCCTGCTCCAGACTAAGACCGTAATCTGTGGACCTGCCTGATCTTTTCTTCACAACTATGTTAAAACGAGGACAGTTGTGGTCATTGGACACGAAGTGCTCTACGACTGACACTTCAGTCACTTGCCCGACCACGTTTTCTGAGGGGAGGTCTCGTTTTCAGCTGCCTGAGTAGAGTGGGGCCCTCTCCATATTGATCTAGGAAACCTTCTTGGACACATTTGACAAATTCCACCCCATACAGGACTTTTACATTCTGGTTGGTCCAATCAATACAGGGGAAGTTAAAATTCCAACCAATACTATTCTGTTATTTCTGTAGGTACCTGCAACCTCTCTTCACATCTGCTCCTCTCGTACCCACTGGCTATTTGGCGATCCGGAACACCATCCCAGCAGACTGACCATCCCCTTTTTGTTTCTAATTTCGATACATGTGACCTCATTTGATCACCCCGAAAGAGTATCCTCTCTAAGCACGGTCGTTATGTCCTCCCTTATCAATAAGGCAGCTGCCTCTCCTCACTTACTTGTCCTTCTATCACGCCTGTACCTTGTGTGTCCTGGAACACTGAGCTGCCAGTCCTGCCCTTCTCTCAGCCATGTTTCTGTTATGGCTATAATATCGCAGTCCCCAGAGCCAATCTATGCTCTGAGCTCACCTGCCTTGCCAGTCAGGCCTCGTGTGTTGAAATAAATGTCCTTTAAACCAGAAGTCTTTTCCCTCCCTATTCTGTGCCCCGGATATCCTGGATAGGAAACTTGCTCTTGATGGCTGATGTATTTTCCCCTGACTGGTTGATGGTACCTCTCTTACTCAGAGTCCAAACCCCTGCCAAACTAGTTTAAACCGTCCAGGGTAAGACAAACAAATCTCCACCCAGGGATACTGATGCCCTTCTGGTCCCCCTTGTTCAGGTTACCTCTACCCCAGAAGAGATCCCAATGATCCAAGAACTAAAAATTCGACGCCTCCACCAGCCCCTCAACCACACCCCATATGGTCTATCTTTCTATTTCTATCCTCACTGGCACGTGGCACTGGGAGTAATCCGGTGATCACAACCCTTGAGGTCCTGCTTTTTAGCTTCTTTCCTCACTCCCTGTACATATTTCACAGGATCCCTTCCCCTTGACTAACTATGTCATGTGGACCGGTGTGCACAATGACCTCTGTGTACTTACCCTGTCACTTCAGAATGTTCAGTCACCGCTCAGAGACACCCTTGACCCTGGTACCCGGGAGGCAGCACACCATCTTGGGGTATCTTGTCTGTCCCCCGACAAGTGAGGCTCCTATCAGTATCACTATCATTAGAGAGGATCTGGCAAACCGAGACTGAGAGGACAATCTGCAGTTGGTTCTATATTTGGAAAATGAGAGTATGTTCAAGTGATACACTGAGAATTCATGGCCAGTGTGGTCCTAGCAAGGGAATAGTAAAGGCAGCAAGACCAGCGGATACCGGTAAAGCGAAATCGTGAGTTTGATAAAGAAAATACAGTGCAATAAACTCAGGTGAAGGCATTCAAAAGTATAGAGTGTGCAAGGAGGCTCCTTAAAAATGAAGGACAAACAATGGCCATTATTCATCCTTGGGAGATGGTGTTAAGGAAAAGCCACAAGGTATTTTAGCAGTATAGTTAGAACAAGAGAGTTACTGGGGAAACAGTGGGGTCTGTTAGAAACCAAAGGGACAATCGGCACATGGAGCCAGAGGAAGTAGGTGAGGTCTTCAATGAATACTTCCCATCTGTATTCACACAGGAGCAATGCATTGTAGCCGGGGATTTCAGTAGGTATGGTGAGATTCTCAAACATGTTAAGATCAATAAGGAGGAGGTATTAAATGTTTTCACAGGCATAAAGGTAGAGGAATCCCCAAAACCCAATGAAATGTATCCCACGCTGCTATGGGAGGTAAGGGAGGACATTGCTGGGGCCCTGGTATTTCATATTTCATACTTTGCTGGATGATTGGAGGATAGCTAATGTGGTTCCTATGTTCAAGAAGGGCAGCAGGGATAGGCCAGATAATTACAGAGCAGATAGTCTGACAGCATGGGGAGGGAAATTATTGGGAACAATTCTGAGGAGCAGAATGAATCAAAATTTGGAAAGGCAGAGATCAATTAGGGATACGCATAATAGATTTGGTAGAGTAAGATCCTTTCCCAAATTCAGCTGAGATTTATATTTGAAATTACGATTGAGGATTTTGATGAGGGCTGTGCAGGTGATGGAGCTCATTACATCGTTTGACGAGGTCCCACATTGAAGGTTGGTCCAACAGACAGGATCCACAACTGGTGGAGGGCTGTTTTACGATTGAAATTCTTTCACCAAAGTTGTACCACAGGGATCTGTGCGGGAGCGATTGCTGTTTATTATATATATTAATAACTCTGATGTGAAAGCAGAAGATGTCATTAGTAGGTTTGCAAATGACATGAAAGGTGAGGATGTTGTCCATAGTGAGGTGGATGGTGCCAGGTTGTAGTCTGAAGGTAGAAGCTGGGACAGAACATCAAGTTAGGAACTTAAGTAGAAACATCAGGAAAGAGCACAGCAGAGAGTGATGGAAAACTGATTGATTCAAGTGCATTTATTTCAAACTAAAAGGCCGAACAATGAAGGCAAATGAAATCGGCGTATGGATGAGAACATGGGACTGGAATACCATAGATATGGCAGAATCACAGCTGAGAGCGGGACAGGACTGGGAGCTAAATGTTCCAGGATACAGATTCCATAGGGAGGATAAAACAGGAAGTGAGAGATGAGAGGGTGGGGCTTTTGATCAGTGGAATACCACGGTAGCACTGAGGGAGGATATTCCTGGGGAAAGCCCATTGAAGCTATAGTAGTGCAATTGAGAAATGGGAATGCATCATCATCAGTTTGATATGACTGTACTACAGGCCCACAACAGTCAGCGAGATTTTGGGGTTGGAATGGTCAGGGATTTTAACTTTCCAAACCTAGTCTGGGACTGCCAGAGTGCTCACAGCTTGAATGGGTGGAATTTGTTAGGCATGTACAAGAAAAATGTCTCAGTCAAAATGTAAATGGTTGGAATGCAGGAAGGGGTAAAACCCGCCCTCTCCTTGGGGAACAAGGTAGGGAAAGGGACTGAGGCATTAGTGGGGCAACACTTTTGCAAAGTGAGCAGAATTGTATTAGTTTGAAAATAGCGATGGAAAAGCACAAGCTTGGTCCACAAGTTAAAGATCAAAATTCGTCTTGCCGCAATCCAGAAGGTCTTAGTGAAGAGGTTTTGGCAATTGATTGTGGAGGCTATTTGCAGGTAAAGGGACGTCAGGCAGGTGGGAAACTTTCAAAAGAGCGATAACATGCGAGTTCAGGGACACCATAGTTCTGTGAGTGTGAAGGACAATGCTAACAAAAGTGAGATACACTGGATAAATGGGGGTATTGAGGATCTGGTCAACAAAAAGTGGGAACATGTCACATATAGGCAGCTGGATTAAGGGAATCCATTGAAGAACATAGCGGGTGGAGTAATTCACTTAAGAGGGAAATCAGGAGTGCACAAAGGGGACCACAAAAAGCATTGGCAGATCAGGCTGAGGAAAATCCAAAGAGATTCTTCAAGCATATTCTTCAGGAGATTAACGAGTGGCAGAGTATAGCTCCTTGACGACGAATGGAGCCATCCAAGTGTGGAAACACAGGAGATGGGTGAGATCCTGAACAAAAATTTCACATTTGAACTTAACTTGGAGAAATACTGGGAAAGTCAGGGAATAAGGAACAGTAACGTCTTCAAAAGACTCCACTTAACAGAACAGGAGGTACTGAAACTTCTGAAATGCATATAAGATGGACAAATCCTTGAGAATTAATCAAGTATATCCCAGGATATTGCGGGAAGCTCAGGATGAAATTGTCGGGTCCCATAAAAGAGATATTTCTATCACTGATAGCCATGGGTGATGAGCTGGAAGCCTGGAGTGGGGCTAAGGTTGTGCCAGTACTTAGGAGAGGCTGCAAGGGAAAGTCAGGGACATCAACGCAAATTCGTTTGATGTCAGCGATGCAGACGTTGTTGGAAGCGATTCTGCCGGACAGGTGTTACATGCATTTGCAACGACAAGGATTGATTAGGGATAATCAGCACAGCTTTAGAACGCTGCATAGAATTCTGATCATCCTGATCTGGGAAGCATTTCCTGAAATTGCAAATGGAACAAAGATTGACGAAGATGTTCCTGATACTGGATGGTTTGACAGAATCGGAGAGGCTGGATAAGCTGGAAAATACATGGGGGAATGAGATAGATTTGGCAGAGAAGTTTATGTAGAATGCGAAGAATTTTCTACAGCACACAAGTACAAAAAAGCAACTGGAGAGACACTAGGGCTCCTCAATGATCAGTGAGGCCATCCAAGTGTCGAACCACAGGAGATGGGCGAGAGCCTAAATGAGCGTTTCATGTCAGAACGTACTGTGGACAAAGACTAGGAAACAAAGGGAAAGAAACAGTGATGGCTTGTAAAGAGTCTCCATTACAGAAGAGGTGGTGCTGGAGATCTTAGAACACAAAGGTAGAGAAAGCCCTAGCTCCTGAAGAAGTGTATACCAGAACATTGTGGCAAAGTAGCAGCAGGGATGCGAACAGAAATATTTCTTTCATTGTCCTTCACATTTCCACTGGGTGTAGGTGGCTGAGGGGTGACCTTATAACGCTTTATAAACCCATGAGGGGTACAGGTAGCCAATGTCTTTTCCCGAGGGTAGTGGAGTCCATAACTAGATGGGATGGAACTGCAGAAGGATAAGGTGTTAGCAATTCTGGAAAGTGTAAAAAGTGGGCCCCTGGGCCAGATGGGATGTATTCTTGGCTTCTCTGGGAGGCCAGTAAGAAGATTGCTGAGCCTTTGGCTTTGATATTTATGTCGTCATTGCCTTCAGGAATAGTGTCAGAAGGCCAGACGACAGCAAATATTGTCCCCTTGACCAAGAAGGGGAATAGAGACAACCCTGGGTAATTATAGAGCTGTGAGTCTCACTTCGATTCTTGGTAAAGTGTTGGAAAGGCTTGTAATAGCTTGCATTTATAATCTGGAGATGAATACGTTGATGAGGGATAGTCAGAACGGTTTAGTGAAGGGTAAGTCATGCCTCACAAACCTTGTTGAATTCTTTGAGGTGACCAAACAGGTGGATGTGGGTAAAGCAGAACTTGGTAATGCAGATGAGCAGAGAGATCACTGTGTCCATATACATGGATCATTGAAAGTTGCCACCCAGTTTGACAGGGTTGTTAAGAAGGCATTCACCATGTGAGCTTTTATTGGTACAGGGATTGAATTTCGGAACCATGAGATAATGCTGCAGCTGTACAAATATCTAGTGCGGCCGCATTTGGAGTGTTGCCTATAGTCCAGGTCACCGCATTAGAAGAAGCATGTTAAAATATTTGGAAAGGGTTCCGAGGAGTTTTACTACGATGTTGCCTGGTACGGAGGGAAGGTATTATGAGGAAGGCTGAGGGACTTGAATCTGTTTGTGTTTGAGAGAAGAGTTTAAGGCCAATTTATTGAGACATATAAGATAATCAGAGGGTGACATGGGTTGGACAGTGAGAGCCTTTTCCCTCGGATGGCGATGCCTAGCACGAGGGCAAATAGCTTTAAATTGAGGTAGTAATAATATTAACAATAATTAATAAACCTGGGACAAATGCCAGAGGTAGATTCTTTACTCAGAATAGTCAGAGCGTGGAATGCATGGCCTGAAACAGTGGCAGACTCGACAACTTTGTGGGCATTTAAACGGTCATTGGACAGGCATATGGGTCAGAATGGAATAGGGAAGGTTAGATGGGCTTCAGATTGGCTCCACAGGTTGGCACACATTCTGGGCCGAACTGTACTGTCATATTCTATGTTCTGTGTTCTGGAGGGCATAAGTAGGAGATGGGAGAGGAAAAAACTGAAAAGGGTTAAGAGGAGAAGATTTTCCACACAGAGTATGGTGCAGGTATGGAATGGGTTTCCAGGGGAAGTGGTAGAGAAAAGTACAATAACAACATCTAAAAAACATTTGGGTAGGTACATGGAGAGGAGAAGGTTTAAAGAGATATGGGTCAAGTGCAGGGAAATGCGACTCGGTCAGGGAGTCTGGTCAGCATGGACTAGTTGGATCGAAGGAACCGTTTCCGTGCTGCATGACCCTGTCTCCTATTATTGGAGGAGGATACTATTGAGATAAGGCATGTTATAGACACTGAAGCAAGTTACAGCGATAGGGAAAGTAGTCTGGAATGCAGTACAATTCAAGTATGTAGAGGGAGTATAGGGAGGGGAGGAGGTTACTGGGACAGGAACTGTTATAATAGTTACAATTTATTGAAGCTACTAGTCACCAAGACATGCCATAGATAGTGTGTTGCAGAGTAGTGAGTCTTATCACAACAGAACTTACTATAGGTGTGTTGATTGAGCTGTACGGTGCTCCCCCTCCATCACTGTATCTATGTCGTGTTTTGTTAGCCGATGTTTGGAGTTCTCTCTTTGCTCACTGCTCTATTCACTGTGTGTGATCTTACCTCACTGCAGGATTTATTGAAGACTCCAAATCTCCCTTCCTTTTGTCTCCCTGGCTGATCAACGATCTTCAATGTGGCGATGGACGATATACCCAGCAGCTGGGAAGTCTATTGAGTCAGGCCCTTCCTAATACCTACAGGAGTCTGAGGAATAGACAGTATGGGAAATTAGACTGATCCCGTGAGGGATACACATGGAGAATGGCACTAAGTCCAACAGAGATCTGAAAAACCCTGTCTCCATCCCTGGCCTGTGCTGCTGCGTCTCTCTGGAATGAAGACTTCAATTGGCTCAGGATCTGGAGTAGCTGCAAGAGTGAGAGATGCTGACAGAGGCAGCAATTAGACCCTCACAGTGAGGGATACCACATGGAGTGAGACTGAGTGATATCACCAGAGGGCAGGAAGATTTCATAATGAAACAATCATGTAGGAAGAACAGGTTTAGTTACCTGATGACCTGGTATCAGTGCTCAGGAATGAGCAACCTTTGAGCAGGTGAAGTGATGGCCTCGTGGTATTATTGCGAGAGCATGTATCCGAAACCTCACCCAATGTTCATTGGAGGCAGGTTTGAATCCCACCATCAGAAATGGTGGAATTTGCAAACATCATTTTTTTTTAAAAATTGCAATTAACAATCCATGAATAAGTATGAAATCATTGCTGATGTCCAAAACAATGTTGTTCATCAAAAATACACTCGGGGATATCTGCTATCCTCACGTGGTCTGTACGACATCCCCACAGCAAAGTGTTTGCCTCTGAAATGGCTGAGCAAGTTACTCAGCTTAAGAGCAGCGAGGGCTGGGCAAGAAAGGCTGGTCAGCCAGAGACACCAACATCCCATACCCGAGTTTAAAAATAAACCATTCGGATGGTCCCACTGGAAGTGTGCTGGGACCAGTGTCTTGGCCAATCACGTCGGTAGGTTTAGGGACAGGGTTTTAAACTGACAGAGAGGATGCAGGGACAGGGTTCAGGTGAAAGGAGCTTTCCAAATCCAAATAGAAAAGGTGAAGCTTTGGAACAGCATGGGAATGTGGCTGAAGACAAGCAGAAAGGAACAGGATGGGAACAAGTCTAACTAAAACTGTACGTCAGCGAATCAATTTGTGACAGGAAATTGTAGGAAACAGTAAATTATGTTTTTTTTTGTGGAATGGACAAAGTCTCTGCCATAAGGTAGATGGATTTGTGACACAGAGATAAAAGAGAATTAGACACTAGGGTGACGTGGTACAGGGTGAAAAAAGGTGGACATAAATATTCAATGGTTCACAACCTTGTGCAAACTCAGGCAAAGTGGACAACGCTAACAATAATTGATAACAAAGGCATTACAGAGAAAGCATTTGGCCGCAGATCATGAAGTAGAGTCAGTCTGAATGTAAATTCTGGCTACTACTTGCCAAGGACACAAGCAGCAGAACAGTTTTAGCCACCGAACAGCATTTCATTGCTCATCACTGCATTAAACAGGAACTCATTGGAATTTTTAATAAAGGCATAATGACAATTCAGTGAAAATTCAAAATTCTTATAATCTTGACAATCACACTGACAACAGTGATATTGGAAGGGACGTTCGGATAATTGTTTTCAGCGTATCTTTAAATAATACATTGTGCAACTGGTGAGGGACGTAACTGTCTCAGAGTGACTGTTGTGTGATAAAACTTAGTGAATGAGTCATGTCACCTGGAGAGATCCTCTGGGAAATTGTGATAAAGTGCAGTTTAAAGAAATATAAAATTTTAAAGTGAATCACAGAAAGGACAAGCTACAACTAAAAACAAAAATTGCCAATTACATGAGTCTGAGAGGTGAACTGACCAAGTTAAACAAGCTAAACAGATTGAAACATGTGTGTGTGTAAATGAACAGTGGTAAACATTTGAAGCAACAGTGTAAATCACTCAACAAAAGGATATTCCATTGAAACAGACAAAACCTCAATAAGACACTCACACCCATCCCTCACTCAGTACAAAATGGATCATATTAGATTATGAGGCTGAGAAGATCATCAAAAAGTACTTAAAATCCTGAAGTGCGAGAGTGCTTTCGGAGTAAGTTTTAAAGGGGTTGTAAAGGGTCTGTTAGCAGGAGGAGGGTAGTTGGAAGAGGAATCCCTGTGAGGGTATAATGTCACAATAGGCACAGGGAGAGGTGAAGGTGCTGGAGGTGGTGAGAGTGTTTCAGAGATAGTCAGGGCCTGAAGAGTATTTCAAACTAAGTACGGGTTATTGCAGCTGGAGAGGTTTGCAGAGGTAGGGAGGGACATATGTATTTTATTTATTCATTTATGGGATGTGGATGTCAGTGCCTGGACTAGCATTGTTTGACCCCACTCTTACTTACTCAGAGGACAGCTCAGAGTCAGCCCTCTTGCTGTGGGTCAGGAGTCACATGTTGGCCAGACCAGCTGAGAATGTTTGTTGTCATTCCCTAAAGCAGGTAAGTGAACCTGATGAGTTCTTCCTACTGATCAGCAATGCATTTATGGTGGCCTTGCCAATGTCTTGTACAGATACATGACATCCCAACTCCTACTTTCAATATCCTGCCCAATGAAGGTAACCAACCCAAACGCCTACTTCACCAGCCAGCCTGCCTGTGATGCAACTTTCAAAGAATTGTGTACCTGCATCCCTGTGTCTCTGACTAACAACACCACCCAGGGCACAAACATTAGCTGTACAAGTCCCACCCTGGTTTGTTTCACCAAATGGAACACTTCGCATTTATCTAATTAAACTCTATATGCTATTCTTCAGCCCACTCTCCCAGCAGTACTGTTAATCTTGTTGTATCATAGATGACCTTCTTCACTATCCACATTACCACCAATTCCAGTGTCACCCAAAAACCTTACTTACCAGGAAACCAATATTCCCATCCAAACCATTTACCCAAATGACAAACAACAGGGGACCCACTGAACCGCTGTTCATATGCTTCCCTTCAGAAAAACAACATGTCTCCCATCACCGTCCGTCTCCAACCATGAAGCCCAATTTTGTATCCAGTTGACTCGCTCCTCCTAAAGTCCATATTATTTTACACTGATCTAAGATTATTACCCCGTTTAACATACTAACACAGAATAGTACAGAACAAGACGCTTCGGCCATGATGCCATGTCAACCTTTTATCCGACTGTAAGACCAAACTAACTTCCATATCCTTGATTTTACTATCATCCATATGCCTATCCAAGAGTCTATTAAATATCCCGAAAGTATCTAATTTTACTACCATCATTGTCAGTGCATTCCAACCACCTATCATTCTCTATCCTTTTATCCATCCTCCATTCACCTTAAAGTTACACCCCTTGTAATAGCCATTTATGCCATAGGAGAAAAAGTCTCTCACTATTCACTCTCTCTGTGCCTCTCATCATCTTGTTCACCTCTACTACGTCGTCCCACCCCTTTCTTCACACCAATGAGAAAAGCCTTAGCTCCCTCAATCTTTCTTCATAAGAAATGCCATCCATTCCAGGCAGCATCCTGATAAATCTCCTGTCATCCGTCCTGCAAAGAGGAGACCAGAACGGAACACAATATTCCAAGTGTAGTCTCACCAGGATGCTATAAAGATGCAGAAAAACCTTCCCTTGATAACGAAAGCCAACACAACATATGCATTTTAACAACCCTATCAACGTGCGTGGTGATTTTGAGGGATCTATGGACATGGACCCCTTAATCTCTCTGATCTCCACACTGCCAAGCATTCTGCCTTCCGCCCTGAATTCTGTATTCAAATTCCACCTTCCAGAATAAATCACTTCACACTTTTCCAGCTCGAACGCCATCTGCCACTTCCAGCCCAGCTCTGCATCCTGTCAATGTCCCATTGCAACCTACAACAGCCCTCCACATTACCCACCACTCCACCGGATTGGAAAACTTACTAAACCACTCTCTAACATCCACATGCAAGTCACTTATAAAAATTACAGAGAGCAGAGTCCCAGAGCCGACTGTTACAGAACCCCACTGGTCACTGAGCTCCAGGCTCAATACTGTCCATTTGCTGCCATACTCTGTCTTCTCTGGGCCATCCAATCCTGTATCCAAACAGACAGATTTCCCTGTATCCCATACCTCCTTATTTTCCGAATGAGCTTCAACATATTCTGCCATATCTTCAAAGAATTCAAAAAGATTTGTGAGGCATGACCTGCCCTTCACAAACCCATGCTGACTGTCTTAAATTTAACTACGGTTTTCCACGTAGTCATAAATTCTGTCTGTCAGAGTCCTCTCCAATAATTTGCACACCACAGACATTAGACCAAATCTGTAATTCCCAGGATTCTACCTCCGTAACATGGCCCGGACTCCACAAATCTTCCCTCCTCTGCCACATTCCTCAAAAGGGCACTGGAGGGTGGTGGGGGTTACAGAGATAGGGAGGGATATCAGGACAGGAGGATTTTGCAGACATTATGAGATTTGCAGTGCCAAAAGTAAGATTCAGTAATTGTGAGGTTACATGGTTCTGAACGCATTTGAGGGGGGAGGGAGGATTGCAGCGAAATGAAAGGTTTCACAGTTTAGGTGTTTTGTTAGGACTGCAAGAGGTTACTGAGTTGGGGAAGGTTTAAACATTGGTGGATTTTACATAAACATGATTTTGATTGCAATGGCAGGAAGAGGATGCAGGAGGCTGGAGAGTATGGGGTCTGAACGCGTTTACACAAATGGGAAGAGTTGTCAGAGGTGGAGGTGTTTACAGAGGCAGCAATGGTCTGATCTGGAGCAGAGGATCCAGATTGGGAGGGATGTGGGGACTGGAGGTGGTTTTACAGGGAGGGAGGACCATAGAGCCACAGGAGGTTACAGAAATGTGGAGAGCTGTAGGGCCTGCAGGAGTTCATGGAGATGTGGAGGTTGGGAGGGATGGATCAGTTTACAAGGATAAGGATAGTGGGAGGACAGTGCTGGTTTATACTGACAGGTACTATTTAGGGAATGGAACAGATTACAGAGATAATGTAGGTAGTATAGACTGGAAGAAAAAACACATATGGAGAGTAGTCGGGACTGAAAAGGTTTAGAGATACCGAAATTCTTAGGTCCTGGTGTTATTTCGACATGGAGGATGTGGAATCGGACAGATTTTCCTGGAGATGAGAACAGCAATTTTGATTGGAGACAGTTACACAGATAAAGGAGCATTAGCCATCTCCTCCAGTTTGACCTAAGTGGGAAAGGGTTGTAGGGGAGGTTGTTGTTAACACAGATAGAGGTGTAAGAGCTGGAGATGTTTATGCAGATGAGTAGATGTGTGAAAATACTGGATGGTGATAGTGATGAGAGCATTTTACATAGATTGCAGGTCCTTTAGGAACTTGATTGGAACAGTGACAGGGACTGGAGTGGGTTCGACAGATCGGAGTATGGCAGAGACCTAAGAAGATTATAGGGTCTCCACAGATTGATTGTGCCTTTCGGGCTGGAAGAGGTTCGGTAGATACGGAAACCTTAAACCCAATGTATACCATCTTCATTTGCCAAACCAGAGCCTCAATATCCCTCATCAGCCAGGGATCCCCAAACCTTCCATTTTCCCTTCACCCTAACAGAAACATACTGACCCTGGATTTTCAGTATTACACTTTTAAAAGCCTCCCATTTTCCAGTCATTTCTTTTCCTTCAAACAGAGTCACCCACTCAACCTCTGCTAGGTCCTGCTTCATGGCCCCAAAACGGGCTGTGTTCCAGCACAGCTCCTTAACCTGTGGACCTCTCCTATCGTTTTCTGTAGTTACGTTCAAACTAATACTGTTGCGGTCACTGGACCCAAAGTGCTCTCCAACTGACAGTTCAGTCACTTCCTCATCTCATTTTTTCAGGGGAGATCCAATGTTGCGCCCATCTGAGTAGAGTAGGACCATCTACATATTGGTCAAGGAAACTTTCTTGCGCCCATTTCACAAATTGTTACCCATATGGGTCTTTTATTCTCTGAGTGCACAAGTCAATCCAGGGGAAATTCAAACGTCCAATCAATACTACTCTCTTATTCCTTCAGCTATCTACAGTCTCTCTACACATCTGCTCTTCTCATACCCGCTGGCTATTTGCGAGTCTGTAATACAGTCACAACAAAGTGACCGCCCCCTTCTTCTTTCTAACTTCTAACCATATGGCCTCGTTTGATGACTTTTTAGGATTATCCTCTTTGACCACTGTTACTCTGTTGTCTCTTATCTAAAGGGCAACTCCCTATCCTCATTTACTTGTCTTTCTCTCACACTTGTACCTTCTGTATCCTGGAACACTGAGCTGCCAGTCCTACCCTTCTCTCAGCCATGTTTCTGTTATGGTTATAATATCCCAGTCCCCAGAGCCGATCCATGCTCTGAGCTCACCTGCCTTACCAGTCAGGCCTCATGTGTCAAAATAAATGTCCTTTAAACCAAAAGTCTTTTCCCTCCCTTGACTGTGCCCCTGGATATCCCGAATAGGAAAATTGCTCTCGGTGGCTGGTCTATTTTCCTCTGACTGGCCGATGGTCTCTCTCTTTTTCAGAATCACAATCGCCTGGCAAACCAGGTTAAGCCCTCCCAGGTAACACTAGCAAATCTCCCTCCCAGGTTGCTAGTACCCCTCTGGTTCAAGTCTAACCCGTCCTTTTGTCTAGGTTACCTCTACTGCAGAAGAGATCCCAATGATCCAAAACGTAAACACCTTCCCCCTCCACCAGCTCCTGAGGCACTCATTCATCAGCTTATCTTTCTATTTCCGTATTCACTGGCGAGTGGCACTGGGAGTAATCTGGAGCTCACTGCCCTTGTCATCCTGCTTTTTAATTTCTTACCTAACTCCCAATACTCACTTGACCACAACACACCTAACTGTATCTATGCCATGTGTACTGATGTGCACAATCACTGGGTGTTTGCCCTCCACCTGGAGAAAAGGGCAAAATCCGACCTCCCCTTGGGAAACAAGGTAGGGAAAGGGACTGAGGTGTTAGTTGGGGAGCACTTTGACAAAGTGAGCACAACTATATTAGTTTGAAAACAGTTGTGGAAAAGGACAGGCCTGGCCCAGAAGTGAAACATCAAAATTGGCCTGCCCCAATCCAGAAGGTATTGGTCAAGAGCTTTTAACAGTTGATTGTGGAGACTATTTGCAGGTAAATGGACCTCAGACAGGTGGGGAACTTTCAAAAGAAAGATAAAATGAGAGTTTAGGGTGAGGATATTTCTGTTAGTGTGAAGGACAATGCTGACTACAAGTAGAAAATTCTGGATGACTGGGGTTATTGCGGTTCTGGTCAAGAAAAAGGCGGTCCATGTCATATATGGCCAGCTGGATTCCTCGAAGAACTTTGTGGGTGCAATAATACACTGAAGAGGGAGAGCAGGAAGGCAAACAGGAGACCTGAGAAAACTTTGGCTGGTAATGCTGAGGAAAATCCAAAGGGATTCTTCATGAATACTAACGAGAGAAGATTAACTAGGCACAGAATGTGTCCCCTTGAAGATCAATGGGATAATCCATGTGTGGAATCACAGTAGATGGGTGAGATCCTTAACGAAAATTTTACATCAGAACTGAAAAACTGGGGTAGTCAGGGAAATAAAGTCTTCAAAAGACTCTGCATATCAGAATAAGAGTTGCTGGAGATTTTAAAATGCGTAAAGAATGGACAAATCCCTGGAGCTAATCATGTATATCTGAGGACATTGGGGGTAACTTAGGAAGAAGTGCCCCTTAAAGAGGTATTTATATCAGTGACAGCCACGGGGGATGAGCTGGAAACCTGTTCAAGTAGTGTCTCACAAACTTGACTGAGTTTGTTGAATAGGTGACTAAGAACCCAGATGATAACAGAACAGGAGACTTTGTCTATACTGACCACAGCAATGCCTTGGACAGGGTTTACCGTGGAACACTGGTTAGTAAGGTTAGATTACATGGTAGCAGGGAGAGCTATCCAAATGGATACAAAATTGGCTTGACAGTAGGAGAAAGAGGGTGGTGGGAGAGGCTTGCTGTGCAGATTTTGGGCCTATCACTAGCAGTGTGCAAAAAGGAACAGTATCAAATCCACTATTATGCATCATTTACAGAAATTATTTCGGTAAGAGCATAGGAGTCATTGTTAGTAAGTTTGTTGATGAAAGTCCGGATAGAACACGGGTTATTGTGCGCAGGGAATACAGTTATCGAGGGGATCTCGAACAACAGCCAGTGGGCCAAGGAATGAAAAATGGAGTTGAATTCAGGTGCTGGATTTTGTTAAAACAAACTATGGAGGACTAACACATTTAATGGTCGGACATTGGACAGTGTTGGCGAACAGATAAAGAGACCAAGGAGTACAGTTACATTGTTCCTTGGATGTGGTATCACACGCGGACAGGGTGGGGAAAGGGCATTTAGCAGACTTACTCTCATAGGTCACAGCAAAGACTACATGAGTTGGTACATCATGATAAGGCTGTATAAGGCATTGCTGGGTCCCCAGTTGGAGTATTGCATAGAATTCTGATCGTCCTGCTTTAGGAAGCATTTCCTGAAACTGTAAATGGAGCAAAGATTGACGAAAATGTTTGTGATACTGGAGGGTTTGACAGAAACTGAGAGGCTGGATAAGTTGGAAAGTGACATAGGGAGATGAGATAGAATTGGCGTTTTAAGTTAAGGAGAATGCAAGGAAATTCTACAGCATACAAGTACAAAAACAACTAGAGAGACACTAGGACCGCGCAAATATCAATAAGGCCATCCATGAGTGGTATCACAGAAGACGGGTGAGACCCTAAATGAACATTTTATGTCAGAAATTACTGCGGACAAGTCAGTTAAAGACACAGTGATGGCTTGAAAAGATTTCCCTTTACAGAAGAGGTGGTGCTGGAGGTCTTACAACACAAAGGTAGAGAAAGCACTACGTCCTGAACATGTGTATCCCAGTACATTGTGGCAAAGTAGTGGCAGAGACCCGAGCAGAAATATTTGTATCATTGTCTACGAGGAACAGAGGTAAGGTGATTCGCCACGTCTTTACCCCAGGGTAGTGGAGTCCATAACTAGATTCGATCGAAGTGCTGAAGTAGGAGGTGTTAGCAATTCTGCGAAGTCTAAAAATAGATAAGTCCCCAGGGCTGGATGTGATTTATCCTCGGATTCTCTGGGAATCCAGGAAGGAGATTGCCATGCCTTTGGCTTTGATGTTTCTGTCGTCATTGTTTACAGGAATAATGCCAGAAGGCTGGAGGAGAGCAAATTTTGTCCCCCTAGAATAGATTACTTGCAGTGTGGAAACAGGCCCTTCGGCTCAATAAGTCCACACCGACCCTTTGATGAGCAACCCACCCAGACCCATCCCCTTACATTTGTCCCTTCACCTAACACTATGGGCAATTTAGCATGGCCAATTCAATTAAACTGCACATTTTGTACTGTGGGAGGAAACCGGAACACCTGGAGGAAACCCACACAGACACAGGGAGAATGTGCAAACTCCACACAGACAGTTAGCTGAGGCAAGAATTGAAGCCGGGTCTCTGGTGCTGTGAGGCAGCAGTACTAACTACTGCGCCACCGTGCCACCCCAAGCAGGGGAGTGGAGACCATCCTGGTAGTTATAGACGTATGAGCCTTAACTTGATTCTGGCTAATGTGTTGGAAAGGCTTGTAAGGGATAGGATTTATATTCATCTGGAGATGAGTAAGTTGATTAGGGATAGTCAACACGATTTTGTGAAGGGTAGGTCTTACCTCAAAAACCTGATTGAGGTCTTTAAGAAGGAGAATCAAGACACAGTTGGATGAGAGTAAAGCAGTTGATGTGGTGTATATGTATTTCAGTAAGGCGTTTGTTAAGGTTCCCCATGTTAGGCTATTGCCGATAATACGGAGGCATGGGATTGTGGGTGATTAAATAGTTTGGATCATAAATTGGTTCACTGAAAGAAGACAGAGGGTAGTGGTTAATGAGAAGATTGATCCTGGAGTTCAGTACTATTAGATACTACCAGAATGTGTTTTGGGTCCACTGTTGCTGTCATTTATATAAATGACCTGAATGAGGGCATTGAAGGATGGGTTAGTAAATTTGCAGAAGACACTAAGGTTGGTAGAGATGTGGATACTGACGAAAGATGTTGTAGGTTACAGAAAGGTATAGATAATCTGCACACCTGGACTGAAAGTTCGCAAATGGAGGTTAATGTGGAAAGGTGTGAGGCGAATCACTCTGGAGGGAGTAACAGGAATACAGAGTACTGGGATAATAGTAAGATTGTTGGTAGTGTAGCTGAACAGACAGATCTCTATGTCCATGTACATAGATCGTTTAAAGTTGCCACCCAGGTTTAACGAGCCATTCAGTGTGTGAGCTTGTATTGGTAGAGGGATTGAGTTCCCAAACCATTAGATCATACTAAACCTGTACAAAAATCTGGTGTGGCCACATTTGTTCAGGTCATTGCATTACAGGATGGATGTGTAAGCTTTGGAAATGATTCAGAGGAGATTTAAAAGGAAGTTACCTGGCATGGAGGGAAGGTCTTATGTGGAAAGGCTGAGGGAATTTAAGATGTTTTTGTTCAAGAGAATGTGTTTGAGGTCAATTAATTGAGATATATAAGATAATTAGCAGGAGAGATGGGTTGGACAGTGAGAGCCTTTTCTCTTGGATGGCGATGCCTAGCACGAGGAGAGATAGCTTTAAGTTGAGGCAGATATGAATCTTAATAAATAGACATGAGATAGATGCCAGCGGTAGGTTCTTTACTCAGAATAATCGGGGCCAACTTTAAAGGCATTTAAACGGTCTTTGGGTGGGCATATGGACAAGAATTGGAATGGTGTTGATTCGATTGGCTTCAAATTTGGTCTACAGGTTGGCGCAAAATCGAAGGCAGAAGGGGCTGTATTGCGCTGTCATGTTCTGTGTTCTAGTGGGCATAAATATGAGATGTGAGTGGAAATAGATAAAAGAGATTTTAGGAGAATAGTTTCTACACAGAGGATGGTGCAGTTATGGAATAAGCCACTAGAATGAGCTTCAAGCGGAAATGGTAGAGAAAAGTACAATTACAACATGTAAAAGTTGGGCAGGTACATGGGGAGGAGAAGGTTTGAAGGGATACGGGTCAAATACAGTGAAATCGCAACTCGTTCATGGACTCTGGTCAGCATGGACTAGTTGGGTTGAAGGAACAGTTTCCGTGCTGCATGGCTCTGTCTCCAGTTATTGGAGGAGGAGACCACCGAGACAAGGAATGTTGTAAACAGTGAACCAAGTTACAGCGATAGGGATGGTAGTCCGGAATGCAGTACATTTCAAATATGTGGAGGGACTATTGGGCTAGGAGGAGGTTACAGAGATAGGAACTGTTATAGGAGTTACAAATTATTGAAGACATAGAGATCTGGAAAATCTGGAGAGAGAGAGAGCGAGAGAGAGAGAGAGAGAGAGAGAGAGAGAGACAGAGAGACAGAGAGAAAGCGAGATCAAGAGCAAGAGCGAGATACTATGTGATATCACCAGAGTCCTGGAAGATATCAGGAACACATCATTGTGTTGGAAGAACAGGTTTTGCTTCATGATGCATTGGTATAACTGGTTAGGAATAAGCAACCTGTGAGTAGGTGAAGTGATGGCCTCGTGGTATTATGGATAGAGCATGGATCCCAAACCTCAGCTAATGTTGAAGGGATGCAGGCTGGAATCCCACCATCAGAAACGGTGGAATTTGAAATCAATAATTTTAAAAATAGTAATTAACAATCCACAAATAATTGTGAGACCATTGCTGATGTACAAAAAACCCAAACACTTGTCCTTTCGAGAATGATATCTGCCCATCCTCACGTGGTCTGCACGACGTACCCACAGCAAAGTGTTTGCCTCTCAAGGGCCCTTTGAAATGGCCACAAATTACTCAGCTCAAGGGCAGCTAGGTCTGGGCA
This sequence comes from Hemiscyllium ocellatum, assembly GCF_020745735.1. Taxonomy (NCBI): domain Eukaryota; kingdom Metazoa; phylum Chordata; class Chondrichthyes; order Orectolobiformes; family Hemiscylliidae; genus Hemiscyllium; species Hemiscyllium ocellatum. The sequence goes on from NW_026867690.1 coordinate 404,705, forward strand.
AGAAAGGCTGGTCAACCAGAGATACCTACAACCCATACCTGATTTTTAAAAAAATCTATTCGGATGGTCATACTGGAACCGTGCTGGGACCAGTGTCCTGGCCAATCATGTTGGTATGTTTATGGACAGAGCTTTCAACTAACAGAGAGGAGGCAGGGACATGGTTCAGGTGAAAGAGCTTTCCAAATCCAAAGAGAAAAGTGTAGCATCAGAACACAATGGGAATGTGGCTGAAGACAAGCAGTGAAGAACAGGATGGGGCAGAGTTGAACTAAGATTGTACATCAGTGAATAGATTCGGGACGAAAAATTATGGGAAAGAGTAAATTATGTTTTATTTTGAATAGACAACGTCGCTGCAATAAGATAGTGGAGTTAAGACTCAGATAAAAGAGATTGAGACAACAGAGAGACATGGATACAGGGTGAACAAAAATATTCAATGGTTCACAATCTTGTGCAATCTCAGGCAAAATGGGTAACACTAACAATAATGGATAACAAAGGTGAAAGCATTTCACCACAGATCATGAAGTAGAGTCAATCTGAATGTAAATACTGGCTACTACATGCCAAGGACACAAGCAGCAGAACAGTTTTAGCCAACGAACAGTATTCCATTGCTCATCACTGCATTAAACAGGATCTCATTGGAATTGTTAACAAAGGCTTGGGGATCATTCAGTGAAACTTCAATTTTCGTATAATCTTGTCAATCACACTGACAACAATGGTATTGGAAGAGGGGTTGGGAGATTTTTTTTCAGTGTTTCTTTGAATAACACATTGTGCAACTGGCCGTGGATGTAACGATGTCATATCGACCATTGTGTGATGGAACTTAGTGACTGAGTAATGTCACCTGGTGAGATCCTCTGGGAAAATGTGATAAAGTGCAGTTTAATACTCGCAACAGATTACTGCCTATAATGGGAAGATTTGCTGCGTGTATGTGTTCATCAGAAACTGAGGGACAGTGCGTGTGTGTGTGTGCGCGATTGGCGTGGTTGAATGTGAAACTCATTGTTTGAGAAGGAACGCACATGGAAGAAATTATTTTAAATACGAAAAACTGGCAGGCTTTTTGTTAACCAACAGAGAGAGAACTAGAGAAGTTTCATGGACAGATGAGATAAACTGTTTGAGAATGTTAAAATAAAGACATTGCCAGACACAATAGCAATATACATCGGCGTGCACATGAATGACAGATGGATGGGAGTTTGGTGTGAGTTCGAATTAGATTTCCTTTGGCAGGTTTGAAACCGGGAGCATCAGCAACAGATTATTAACTTCATGAAGACGGTATTTCATAGCTCAAGCTTCAAACAGCATATGGAATACACCAGTGAGATATATTCTGGGGTGGTGAGTATTTCAAGTTAGAAATGGTCAGGGTATGGTGTCAGCAATCAGCTCATGTTCAAAGGGATCTCCCACAGTTGTGACTTGTCTGCTTCAGCCGCAGATATTAGCCATGGATGGGATGGAAGTGGAGTTTGTAACCAGAACAGTGGGGAGTGACCTCCATGCTGTTAATATTTAAATAACAAAGGCAATGATACAATAACTTGTAGTTCTCCACTGAAACTGAGTCGGTCAACATAGAGACCCATGAGTAACACTGCCAGAGCAGAGAGGGAGGCAGGAATTGAACACATTCCTTGATGTAGTTCGTTGTGGTCTCTAGAGTGAATATCTGAATTGAGATTTTCAACAGGAACAATAATAGTGACAAGAAGTGTAGACTATATAAAAGAACAGTAATACAGTCATAACCGGCTTATAGAAAAAACAAATCTGGACAGTAACACTTACCAGGAACACCAACGATAGCCAGGAAAGGATAATAAAAGTGTTTTATAATGAGAAGAGCGTAATAGATCCGCAATGATAATGGCCACCAATAAAATACAGAAAGATACGAAACATAACTGCATAAACTCCTGTACATTTTTGGAACGTGCCAGTCTAATGTTCCCAGATTTGGATGCATTTTTCGGACATTCCAGTCTAATGTTCTCAGATTCTGATCTGTCCTCCCCCTCTCTCTAAATCTGCTGATCCCTGTCAGTGCTGTCGGTGATGCTCCCGCTCATGTTATGGGATAACACATTGAACGGCGCCCATTTATCATTAAAAGATGGAAACCCTCCACTCGGATAATTAGAATCATGGAGATTGGCATTAATCACAGTCACTGAACAAACACTGGGAAACTGAGCAAAGGCTACAACAACGGATGAATGGGCACCGCACAACAATCAACAAACAGGAGTGTTACCTTCCAGTTGGGGAATACTTCAGTGGTCCAGGACATTAAACCTCGGACCCTCTGGTGACCATCCTTCAAGGTGGACTTCGGGACAGGTAGCAGCGAACAGTGGCCGAGCAGAGGCTGATAACTAATTTTGGGACCCATAGGGAGGGTCTCAACCGGGACATTGGGTTCACGCCACATTACAGGTGACCACCATTTCACTGTGCGCACACACACAGGCACTCCTATACACACACATGCATACGGACACACATGTACACAATCACGCACAAAGACACTCACACACACCCTTACAGACGCCCACACTCAGGCAGGCATCCGATCAGAGATTTAGACCATGCACACACATATACACTCTCTCTCACTGATACTCAACCCCCCCCCACCCCAGCCACGCACACACACTCCCACACTCACACATGCACTCCCTCACAGACTTAAGAAACTCTACATCACTCACACACATATACACCCCCTCTCACACTCACAACCCCAACCAAGACAAACACACACACACACAAACAGACAAAGGCCCACATGCACACATACATTTTGTGGGGTGAATTTGTACTTGCAGAGTTACATTGTACTTTGCTCAAAAACTACATGAATTCATGTAAACCTCTGAGCTCAAAAACTGCATGAATTCATGTAAAACTCTATTATCTCACTTTTCAGATTAGAATCAATCTAAACATCATGGCATAGACAGAGAACACAGGAGGCGAACACCTTCAACATATTGTCTAGCTAACGCTCACTGTTACGGCTAACCTGAGAATGCAACTTTAAAAAAAAGGTTTTGTGATTTACACATGAAAGAAATGAAACTATCATGGTATTCGAACAGATGAAAGACTCAACAGACAATCAAGGTAGTTTTCAATGTATAATTTCAGTTACATCACACTGTAAATTTTTACTATAAATTCTGTGTTACAATCGAGCCCTCCACTATCACCTGATGAAGGAGCGGCGCTCCGAAAGCTAATGTGCTTCCAATTAAACCTATTGGACTATAACCTGGTGCTGTGTGATTTTTAACTTTATATACCCCAGTCCAACACCGGCATCTCCAAATCATGACTGAACAACAGGTTCAGTTAACCAGTTCCACACATCACTTTTCATATCACTATAAAAGGGAACATTTACTGGGTTTGGATGGAATGGATGAGGGTTGCTGAGGGATGGAACATAAATCTTTAAACCTTTTAAATCTTTTTTTTAACTTGCATATGAGAGTATTAACAGGACACTGCAGAGGTCTATATATGTTCTGCTCTGTTTATGAAAGGAGGCCATTATAAAATAACAGATCGGTTGCATAAAAAAACACTCGAGTGGGTAAGTTTCTAGATACCTCAACACAAAGTACGGTACTTATTGACCAGTGTGAGGCTACTCCTGGTTTTAATGTCCTGTTATCAAATCCTTTCATAACCTTGAGATAGAGCATTGAGACTGCTGCTCAGTAACAGGCCAAAGCAATTCTGTTCCTATGGGCCTCTTACAGAGGGAGAAGAGAAGGCCATTCAGCCCATATTAGCGTGTTGCTACTTGAAAAGGTGGAAATCTAGAATATTGGCACATTTTGCCAACAGAATCATTCAAAATGAAGAGCTGTGTCGCTGCAGCTGTATGAGGTATTACTGAGAGGGCACCTGGAGTACATTGTGTTGTCTGTGTTTTTGTAACTGAGGATGGTTGGACCTACATCAGATACAGTTTACTGGCTGCTCGTAATCCATGGGTTGCTGTGTCATTTAATGTCTCGGGTCTGTTACGCAGGGACAAGAGGAGCCCATTCAGACTCTCGAGTCTGTTACAGAGGGGCAGAAAGTGTTTATTTAACTTTCAATTCTGTTACGCATAAATATTAGTTTTAAATAAGCTTTGGAATAGGAAAGACCTGGTGTAAACATTAAAGTTCAAACTTTGAACAAGGCCAATTTTGAAAGTGTTAGGCGTGCCCTGTGAAAGGCTGATTGGAATACCCTATTCACAGGTAAAGGGGTGGTTGGAAAATTCAAGGCCGTCAAAACTTGGTTTCAGAGAGTCCACAGCCAACGTGTTCCCATAGTGAGAGGGGCAAGGCTGGTAGGTGCAGGGAGTGCTGGATGGCTAGATATATTGAAGCTCTGGTCAAGGTAAGGAAGGAGGCATATATCAGGTAAACAGAGCTGAGATCAAGTGAATCCAGAGAGGTGTGTAAGGGCAGCAAGTGTACAGTCAATGGGGAAATCGGCCAGAAAAATGTGGACATGAGATGGCTTTAGAAATAGGGTTAACGAGGCATTGAAGAAATTCTACAAATCCTTTTATGGGAAAAGATTAACTATGGAGAGAATAGGGCACGTTAAAGATCAGTCAGGCTACCTATGTATGGAACCACATATACATAGGTTGTAGGGATACTAAACAAGTATTTCTCCTCAGAGTTTAATGTGGAGGAGGTTACAAGAGCGAGAGAATGAAGAAATATATAATGATAACTTGAAAAGTGTATATATTACAAGGAGGTGTTGGACATTTTAAAACACATAAAGGTGAACAAATCCCTGGGACCTGAACAGTTGTATCCCAGATATGTGTGGGAAGCTAGGAAATCGGTTGCTCAGCATTTTGCTGATATATTTGTAACATTGATTTCCACAGGTGAGGTGTCAAAAGACTGGAGGGATGCTAACATAGTGTCATTATTTAAGAGAGTAAGGAAAAAACAGTTAACTATAGATCGATGAGCCTGACGTTAATGGTGACTAAATTGTTGGAGGGGATTTCGAGGAAAACGATCGATATGCATTTAGAAGGACAAGGACTGAAGAGGGCTTTGTACATTGGAGATCACGTCTCACTGACTCGGTGGAATGTTTTGAGGAAGTGATGAAGATGATTGATGAAGGCAGGAGAGTGGATGTTGTCTTTATGGAATTCAGTAAGACGACCAAAATGTTCTACATGGGAGACTGGTTAGCAAGGACAAACTGCCTGGGATCCAGGGAGAGCTCGCCATTTAGATCCAACATTTTCTGAATATTGGAGACAGGGCCTGACAGTGGACATCTGTTCATTAAACATGGAGACCTGTGACCAGTGGGACATGGAGACCTGTGACCAGTGGGACATGGAGACCTGTGACCAGTGGAACATGGAGACCTGTGACCAGTGGCGTGCCGCAAAGATCAATAGGGGGTCCACTGCCTTTTGTCACTTATACAAATAACTTGCATTTGAGTATATGAAGTATGGTCAGTAAGTTTGTAGATAATACCAAATTTGTTGGTATAGTCGACAGAATGATATCCCAGACTATAATGGAAGTTTGCTGTGGTGAACCGAGGAGTGGCAGATGGAGTTTATTTTAGTTAAATGTGAGATGTTGCATTTTGGCAAGACAAATTAAGGCAAGACATGTAGGTAGGGTCCTGTCGAAAGCTGCCCATCAATGAGAACTCCATAGAGATTATCGAATCCCTACAGTGAGGAAGCAGCCTATTCAGCCCATCGAGGCCACACCGAACCACTAAACAGTATCCCACTGGAGAAACCCCTACCCTATCCCTCTGAGCCTGCATTTCCCATGGCTAATCCTCCTCGCCTACACATTCCTGGGTACTTTACGCAATTTAGCATGGCCAATCTACCCTTATCTGCATATCTTTATACTGTCGGAAGAAAACATAACATCTGGAGGAAACTCATGCAGACACGGGGAGAAGGTGCAAACTCCATACAGGCAGCCATTCAAGGTTGGAATTAAACCCATATCGCTGCGCTCTTAAGCAGCAATGCTTGCCACTGAGGTACTGTGTCAACTTGCGGTGCAGGTGCTCCGTTCCTTGAAAGTGCCGTCACAGGTGGATAGTGTAGTGAAGAAGGGACTTCGTGATCTTCCCTTTGCTGGTGCGTGCTTTGAGTCTAAGCATTTTCACGACATGTTACATCTGTACAGGACATGGGTTTGGCCACTTTTGTAAAACTGCCTTTATTTCTGGTCAGCCTGCTGTTGGAAAGATGTTGTCAAACTTGAAAGGGTACAGAAGAGATTTAAAAGAATGTTGCAGGTGTTGGAGGGTTAGAGTTACAGGGAGAGCTTGAATAGGCTTGGACTATTTTCAAGTGTTGAGGCTGAGGGGTGAAGTTGAAGAGGTTTATAAAATCATGAGGGGCATAGATAAGGTAAGCAGTCAACGTCTTTTACCTAGGATAGGCGAGTCCAAAATATGAAGACAAAGGTTTAAGGTGAGAGGGGAAAGATGTAAAAAGGGAGAAAAGGGACAACATTTTCACACAGAGACTGATGTGTGTATGGATCGAGCAGCCAAAAAAGGTGATGGAGGCTGTTATATTTAAACCATTTCAAAGGCATTTGGATGAATACATGCATGGGAAGTGTTTAGAGGGAGATCGGCCAAGTACTTGCAAGGGGTGCAAGATTTGTTTAAGATATTTTGTCGGTATGGACGATCAGACCGAAAGGTATTTTTCCGTGCTGTGAATCTCTGAGACTCTATTGCCTCTTGAGTGTATGACATAGGGACAGGAGGAGGCAATTCAGCTTCTGAATTCTGTCAGTCAGCTTGATTGCTCAATTGCTGAGAGTAAAATACAAAAATACATCATTCAAATTTTGATGGTGTTTTACAGAAACACGAGAAAGGCTTTTAGTCAGGAGAAGCTGCAAGGAATATGACGATGCCATTCAGTCCCTCAACTCCATTCCACAGGAGCAGCAGGTGAGCACAGAGATATTGGAGCCTGTTACTCAGTAGCAGGAGGGGGATATCTACTATCGCAAACCTTGGATCAGGAAGCAGTCACTCAGCTGCCCAAGATTGGGACACAGGAACAGGACACAGTCATTCAACTGCTTGAGACTGGGGCACAGGGAAAGGAGGGAGTCACTCAGAGCTCGAAACTGGGGCACAGGAAATCTGGAGGTTAGTGAGGCCCCAGCATACTGTTATGCAGGAGGTGACTCACTCCCCACCAGTATGGGACACTGGGAGAGAAGGGGAGTTTGCTTGGAACAAACAGAAATATATGAATAAGTTGCATTGGTGGTCTATTCAATCCCGCCCCACCATTCACTAAGACCACGGCTGATCTGATTGTGATTCCCTCATTCCATTTTACGGACACTCCCCTTTCTGCAGCCTCTGCTCCATTTGTTGGTCATGTTGCACACCCAGATGCTGCAACAACACTCACCATCACTCATCCAGCGGGATGGATCTAACAGGATGAGTCAGGATTTGAAGGGTCCAATCACAAGAATGAAAACACAAAATAAAGGTATTGTCAAATGTTTAGTACTCTCACATTCGCAATCCAACTCACATAACCGGCCCAACCATTACATATTCAGGATGGAACACTGTGTAGATCCGGCTAGTGTTAAGCTGTATGCAACCCAGCAATGTCCAGACTGAAACTCTGTGCAGCCCACACCAATGTTTGATCTATAATCATGGGCTAAATGTTCAGTGTTGGGAGCTGTGCAGTCCGCACTGGTTCATTCATATATAAACTCAGACTCTTGCATTGTTCAGTAACATTGTATTAGATCACTGCCCAGTGTGGTGAAAAATGTAACCAATGCTGGAAGTGACAAGATGTGCAGTTCCCATCCATTTACAGCTCCATATCTCGACTGTACCTTGACAAGTGGTGCTGCGACTGTGAAAATCACTGCAAGGAAGAGATGTTAATGGAAACAATTTAAATACCAATAGTTATGATAAAGGCACATATCACTCTAGTATTTCATGATGAAATAACTGAGATAATATCCAGTGAGGTTTTGTATATGGTGCAAAGAAGCAAGAGGGGGATGGTGATGTTATAGTGGCTCTACTATAAGCCTCTATATAATCAAAGGGAATTAGAGGAACAAATATGCAGGGAGACTGGCTGGACTTGCAGGAGTTTAGGGTTGTCATAATAGTTGATTTTAATTTTTCTAACATAGACTGGGACTTCCAGAGGGTTAAGAACATAGATAAAACGTAATTTGTTAAGTGTGTTCAGGAAAGTTTCCACAAGCAATATATAGAGGGTCCTACTGGGGAAGGGACAAACTCGACATACTTTAGGGAAATAGGGGTAGGATAGGTGACGGAGGTAAAGTGGGGGAGAATTTGGGACAGTGACTAGAGCTGTATTAATTTTAAAATAGTTATGGTTGGGACAAAATTAGTCCACGGATTCAAGTTCTAAATTGGGCAAGGCCTATGTTGTTGGAATAAGACAGGGGATTGCTGGGGATGATTGGAGTAGGATCTCGGGCAAGTGGGAGGGCTTCAAAAGTGAGATAGTTCGAGTTCAAGGTCTACATGTTCCTGTGAGGGTGAAGGGAAAGTGAGGTTGGAAGAGAGAATCCTGGATGACAAGCGATATTGAGGCTCTGCCCAGCAAAAAAAAAGGCGTGGCTCAGGTACAGGCAGCTGGGACCAAGGGAATTCCGAGAGGTACACAGGGGATACAGGAGTTTACTGAAGAAGGAAATCAGCAAGGTGAAAAAGGGATATGAGATAGCCTTGGCTGAGCAGATTGGTGTGAATCCAAATTCAGTATAGGAAAGAAAAAGAACAATCAGAGAGAGAGAGAGTAGGACGTATTACAATCCAAAATGGGCATACATGTGTAAAACCTCAAGAGATGGTTGAGTTTCTCAATTCCCCTTTGCGTTTATCATGAAGAAAGACATGAAGACCTGTGACCTTTGGGACGTTAAATGACATATATTGGTACAGTCGATATCATTAATGGTACTAATGGACATATTAGAATGCTTAAAGTCAGCTAAATCTCTTGGTCCTGACCAGACATATGCAAGAAGCGAGAGAAGACACTTCAGGGACCAAGGACCCGGAAGGCTGGGCGGTAACAAATGTGCCCTTATTCAAGAAGTGCTCCAAAGAAAATTCTGGGAAATATAGACCAATAAGCTTAACATCTGGTTTTGGAAAACCGCTTGAGAAGGTTCTGAGATATAAGATGTGCATGCATTTGGAAAGACAGAGTTTGACTTGGAGCAGTCAGCATAGCTTTGTGCGTGACAGATCATGCCTTACACATTTTGTTAGAGATATTGAGGAAGTGACCAGAAAGGTTGACGAGGGTAGGGTGGTGGACATTGAATATGTGGATTTCAGTAAGGCCTTTGATAAGGTTCCACATGGTAGGCCGCTCTGGAAGGTTAGATCGCATGGACTCTAATGTAAACTGACAAATTGGCGACACAATTGGTTTGACATTATGAAGCAAATGGCTATGGTGGAGGTATGCTTGTCAGACTGGAGGCCTGTGACTAGTGGAGTGCCTCAGTGGTCGGTCATGGGCCCATTGCTGTTTGATATCTATATCAATGGTTTGGACCAGAGTGCACAGCGCAAGGTTAGTAAGTTTGCAGATGACTCTAAATTAGGAGGCATCATTTACAGTGAGGAACATTATCAGAAATTGCAGCAGTACCTTGGTCAGCTGAGGAAGTGGGCTGAGAAATAGCAAATGGCGTTTAATATAGATAAATGTGACGTCTTGCATTATGGAAAGTCAAATCCAGGTTGGATTTTAATGATGAATGAGAGGATCTTAAGGCGTGTAGTGGAACAAAAGGAGTTTGAAGATCAGGTGCACGGTTGTCTGAAATTTGAGTCCCAGATGCACAGGACAGTGAAGATGGCTGTTGGCACACTGGCCTACATCAGCACATTCAGTATTGAGGTTGGGACGTTATGTTGCAGTTGTACATGATGTTGGTAAGGCTGCAATTGGAGTATTGTGTTCAGTTTTGTTCACCTTGCTCTAGAAAGGATATTATTGAACGAGAAAGACTGTAGAAGAAATTTACAAAGATGTTTCCTGGGCTAAAGGCTCTAAGTTATAGGCAGAGGTTGGGCAGGTTAGAACTTATTTCCTTACAGCTAGAGAACTGAGGGGGTTCTTCTAGAAGTGTAATTCTTATAAAATCATGAGCGGCGTGCATGGGGTGAATACTTCAAAATTTTTCCTAAGGTTGGGGAATCGAGGACTAGAGAATACCCATGAATGCTTGGAAAGGAAAAAAAATATATAAAAAGGAACCTGAGGGGCAACTTTTTTAGACAGAGTGTGGTATGTGTATGGACGGAGCTGCCAGTGGAAGTGAGTACAATAACAACATTGAAAAGGCATTTGGACAAATACACAGATAGGAAAGGATTAGAAGGATACAGAGCAATGGCAGGGAAATGGGGTGAGTGTGGATGGACACTTTGGTTGGGATGGACCAGCTGGGACAAATGGTCAGCCATACTGGCAGTCTAGTGCAGTATGACTGTAAGTGAGTGTGTTTTGGAGTGGAGGCAGAGTGGGGGAGACTGAGAAAATATTTCATGGAAGGATATGTTCACAGGATTCAGAATGCTGAAATGAAGACATTTCGATAGTATCATGCAACACGGGTCAGTATTATGAAGAATTATGAGTGAATGGGTTATTGCTGTGAGTTCAGGCGATGGAGAGGTTTCGATGAGCATTTATTCTGCAGCTTTATAACTGGGAGTGAGGACAGCAGAGTCTTTGCCTCACTGGACTGAATCTAACAAAGAACTGTCTCAGTGACAATTTCATTGAGTGTGACAGAGGGGTTGTCTCCACGAGGCCAAGCTAGTTTCCTGGTGCTATCTTACCAAACTCATCTCATTAACTACCCACCCCACTCCATAGTGTCCCTCTCATACAATGCCAGCCCGATTCTCCCACCCATCATGACTGGAGGCACTCACAGTCGCCTGGATGCCCCTGGATATTCTGTGATTCCTGGCAATGATGTCATCTCCAAAAGGCCAATTGTCACACGGTTGAACTTTCTCAGTTTGGATCTGCCCTGCACATTTTACCAGAGCATGGCAGCTAAGGGGAAATTACAGCACGGTTTGTCAACAGCAGCACGGAGGTCCTGGTGGATGGGCTAGTACAGAGGGGGACCATTCTCTTCTCAGAGGGATCACACCACCAGTCCCACTGAGTCTGGCCTGAGCTCCGCACCCAGCTCAGTGCAGTATTTTCGGTCTGAAGAAATGCCCAGCAATACAGGGCATGCATCAATAACCTTGCCCCCTTTGTCAGGATAAGGGTCACCATATTCTCTCTGCTCCCTTACACTCACCGTATATCTGTTATAGCACCGACCATCGAACAAGGCTCATGCTCCACCATTCTCACTACTGCATGCATCATCTTCCCCCTCTTTTTCTCTTGCATTGCTAGTGCCCCCCACACAGTCATAGAATATTCTGGAGAAAGCCAATTATGGAATGTTCCAGATAATGTTCCAACTTATTCCCAATTTCAGGAAAACGGCTGTGCCCCAGCATGTAACACGTAAGAGGATGGAACAGAGACGTACGTTTTTCAAATCACACACAATTAAAATCCATCATGAGGCCATTCATTGCTTCAAATATGCTCCAACATTCATTATGGTCGGCGGTGATCTGATGGTTTTCTCAGCTCCATGTCACAGGAGCTTTCAGTCATTCAACCGCCAGCTTCCAGTTACCGAGCAGACGATTCTCAGACATTTCCTCCCCGGTTTCTTTCAGCATACGTTCAAAGGCATTTTGCATGGGGATGGAATCTCTGAACAATATATTTCATCTGCTTTTTAAATTCATGCAGCGGTCAGCATGCTTTCCACAGACCATTCAAAAACATGCACTTATTTTATGTTTATCGATGTCCAATCACAATTAGTCATTCTGGCTATTTCACTTTTCTCACCTTATTGTATTCAGCCAAAGACAGCTTCTAAACACTTGCCTCATTATAAAATACAATTTCTAGCAGAGAACGTTTTTATCCTCAGCCGTTATCATGACCGTTATCTCAAATATACCTTTTTCCTTGTCATGAATGTTTCTCTTGCCCTTTGTCTGTGACTGGTTCTGCGTGTAACAGTTACACAGTTTCCCACTCGGTTGGCTGGATGGTTGGTTTGTGATGCAGAGGGAGGACACAGGCGCAGGTTGAATTCCCCACACTGATAGAGATTATCATGAAGGGGATGCTGTCTCAACCTCACTCCATCACGTGAAGTGTGGTGACCTTCAGCGTAAACCACCATGAGTGGCCTATCTATTGAGAGTTCTTTGGGACTCTATTCTATCAATGTTAGCATTTAAATTTTTTTAACAAAAATTTTTATTGAAGAAGAGATTTTTATTATTATAATAAACCAATAACAAAACAATTCAACTAACTGAACAAAATTACACCCATGTGCATGAATATACAAAACAAGTTAAAGTCTCTGAACGGACAGAATAAAAACAAAAATAAACAATAAATTATAAATAAATAATATGGCTCAGCATAACAAACAATAGTTCTCGTTCTTCGAGAGTATTATGCATTCATATGTTCATAATTCTTCATATTTGATTCATTAGACAATATCATCATGGCTATATAAATGCCCTTATTACAGTGGTAGATAAGCCTGTATTGCAGTAATCCAAAAGGGTTGTGGTTGTCATATCTTATATAAATCTCTGCTTTTCGGTGCACCATACTGGTGGGAAAGTCCAAAGGGATATTTACCATGACGAGCTTACAACGACCCAACAGACCCGGGGGCTTTTCAGACATCCAACACAACAGAATATATTTCCGAGCACAGGAAGTATGGGGGAGATGCTATACGAGTATTTTGCATCAGTATTTACTGTTGAAAAGGATATGGAAGTCGTAACATGTAGGGAAATAGATGGTGACACCTTGCAAACTGTCCAAATTACAGAGGGGAAAGTGTTGGATGTCTTGGAACGGGTCCCCAGGGCCTGATGGGTGTACCCTAGAACTCTGTGGAAAGCTACAGAAGTGATTGCTGCGCCTCTTGCTGAGATATTTGTAACACGGATAGTCACAGGTGAGGTGCTGGAAGACTGGAGGTTGGCTAACGTGGCGCCACTGTTTAAGAAGGGCGGTTAGGACAAGCCAGGGAACGATCGAGCAGTGAGCCTGATCTTGGCGGTGGGCAAGTTGTTGGAGGGAATCCTGGGGGACAGGATGTACATGCATTTGGAAAGGCAAGGATTGATTCGGGATAATCAACATGGCTTTGTGCGTGGGAAATCATGTCTCCCAAAGTTGATTGCGTTTTTTTGAGGAAGTAACAAAGAGGACTGATAAGGGCAGAGGGGTAGATGTGATCTATATGGACTTCAGGAAGTGTTTTGATAATATTCCCCATGAGAGACTGATTAGCAAGGTTAGATCTCATGGAGTACAGGGAGAACTAGCCATTTGGATACAGAACTGTCTCAAAGGTAGAAGACAGAGGGTGGTGGTGGAGGGGTGTTTTTCAGACTGGAGGCCTGTGACCAGTGGAGTGCCACAAGGATTGGTGCTGGATTCACTACTTTTTGTCATTGACATGAATAATTTAGATGCGGGCATAAGAGGTACGGTTAGTAAGTTTAGAGATGACACCAAAATTGGAGGTGTAGTTGGCAGCGAAGATGGTCACCTCAGATCACAACGGGATCTCGACCAAACGGTCAAATGGGCTGAGAAGTGGCAGATGGAGCTTAATTCAGATAAATGTGAGGGGCTGCACTTTTGGAAAGCAAATCTTAGCAGGACTTACACACTTAATGGTAAGGTTGCAGGGAGTGTTGCTGAACAAAGAGACCTTGGAGTGTAGGTTCATAGCTCCTTGAAAGTGGAGTCGCAGCTAGATAGGATAGAGAAGAAAGCGTTTGGTATGCTTTCCTTTATTGGTCAGACTATAGAGTACAGGAGTAGGAAGATCATGTTGCGGCTGTACAGCACATTGGTTAGGCCACTGTTGGAATATTGCGTGTAATTCTCGTCTCCTTCCTATTGGAAAGATGTTGTGAAACTTGAAAGGATTCAGGAAAGATTTACAAGGATGTTGCCAGGGTTGGAGGATTTGAGATATAGGGAGAGGCTGAACGGGCTGGAGCTGTATTCCCTGGAGCATCGAAGGCTGAGTGGTGACATTATAGAGGTTTGCAAAGTTATGAGGGGCATGGATAGGGTAAATCGGTAAAGTCTTTTCCCTGGAGTCGGGGAGTCCAGAACTAGAGGGCATAGTTTTAGGGTGAGAAGAGAAAGATATAAAAGAGACCTACGGGGCAACTTTTCCACACAGAGGGTGGTGCGTGTATGAAATGAGCTGCCAGGTGTAGTGGGGGAGGCTGATGCAAGTGTTACATTTAAGAGGAATTTGGATGGGTAAATGAATAGGAAGGATTTGGACGGATTTGGACCGGGCGCTGGCAGGTTGGACTAGATTGGTTTGGGATATGTGATAAGCATGGATGGGTTGGACCGAAAGGTCTGTTTCCATGCTTTACATTTCTCTGCCTCTATGACTCTATGACATATAAAAATGTCTGTTTTTTGGTGCACCATTCTGGTGAGAAAGTCACCATTCTCCATGATGAGCTTAAAAGACCCAAAAGACCCGGGGAGTTTTCAGACATCCAACACAACAGAATAGTTTTTCAAGCCCTGAAAGTAAGGAATTTTTTTTTTCCCATGTGCATCTGCGTAAGATACTCTGGGCAGGCCCAGGAAAAGAGAAACCGGGTCCATCTCCAATTCGGTCCCCAAGACCCACTCTATCACACCTGACACAGTGCTCCAACATATACGAAGCCTGCAGCGTCACCACGTGCAATAAGTAAGAGTGCCTGTAGTCATTCCGCATTTAGGACATGCTGAAGATAATCCCACTTTTAATATTGAGAGAAAATCTGGTGTCAGATAGACCCTATGAAGAATTTTCAACTGCATGGAATGTGTCCTATTATAGATTAAAATCCTTCGAGCATTTTCACAAATATCCTCCCATGTCTCCGAAGAGATCTAAACCCCCAACTCTCTCGCACAGACGTCACAAAGCTGCACGGTCTTGTCTGAGAGGACACTATCCAACTAATGATAAAGGGTGCTGACAGAAAGGGTATTCTTAACAGTAAGAATCCACTTCTCTATATCGGATCTATAAGTGTTTGTTAAAAGTAATTTTTTAATCAAATTTTTAAACTGAATAAAACAGAAGAAGTCTCTACTAGGTCGTCCATACATACGAGTTATTTGATCAAACGATATCATTGTTTCTCCCTCAGTGGTTTGCACTGCTGACTCACAGCTCCAGGGTTTGGGTCCAGCCTTGGGTGACTGGCTGTGTGGAGTTAGTATACTCTCAACTGTGTCTGCGTCGGTTCCCTCCAACAGTCACAATGATGTGCAGGTTAGATGAGTTGGCCATTGCTAAATCGCTCATAGTGTTCCAGGATCTCTAAGTTAGGGCATTATTCAGGGTAAATATAGGATGGTAGGGGAATGGGTCTGGGTGGGTTACTCTTCAGAGGGTCGAAGTGGACTTGTGAGGCCCAAGGACCTGTTTCCACACTGTAGGGATTCTACTAATTCTAAATAGCCCGAGCAATGTACACCCCTGCCTGCCCAGAGTATAAACCTGGAATCCATTATCCCCGGTTGACAACCCGGTGTACCAATTATAGGGGTAAGAAACATGGTTTTGGCTGCATTGCCCTTGATCTGACGCATTGTCTTTCATGTTTTAACAGTATTGATCATCATTAGTTTATGACAATATTCCATAAACATTGTCAATTTATCTAAGAACAACAGACTAATAAGGATTGACTTTGTCTGAGAGGGCTCAATGTCTAGCCACATTGATGCCGGTGTCTCAGCGGTCCAGGCACTCAAATACGATGAAAAAAAACTTAATTGATTGCTTTCAATCTGGGAGATCAACTCCCCACTGTCTGTGGGGCAGTTGCAAATTTGTTAGCTTGACAAAGAATCACTTATGGTGCCAAATAAAAGGGAGAAACCAGCCAGTTTTTCTAAAAAAATTTTTAGATTACTTACAGTGCGGAAACAGGCCCTTCAGGCCAACGAGTCCACACCGACCTGCCGAAGTGCAACCCACCCAGACCCATTCCCCTACACTTACCCTTCACCTAACACTACGGGCAATTTAGCATGGCCAATTCACCTAACCTGCACATCTTTGGACTGTGGAAGGAAACCGGAGCACCCGGAGGAAACCCATGCAGACACGGGCAGAATGTGCAAACTCCACGCAGTCAGTCGCTTAACGTGGGAAGTGGCGCCGGGTCACTGGCGCTGTAAGACAGCAGTGCCAACCACTGTGCCACCGTTCCGCCCACATGCCTCATCTATCTGGGAAATATAAAATAAAGCATTCACACAGGGTATCGGACATGAGGAAGGACATTCATTTTAATAACAGCTATCTGACCTAGCCAGGATATTGGAAATGCCTCCCATCTTTGAATATCTTATTTAATTTTGTCAAACAAATGGACACAGTTCACGTTCAATAAATGATCAAAGACAAATGTAATGAATATACTGAAATAGGGAAACCACCCCCGTGACCATTTAAAAGGAAACCAGGATTTTCCCTCAGACCTCCCATAGGCATGGCCTCCAACTTTGTAAAATTAAACGTATCGCCCGGAAAGGCAACACATGAATTATTGCATTGCATCACATGTACTACCGAAATTGTGGGATTTGACAAAAAAAGACCCTCGGCTGCATACAATGTAATCTTACGTGACTTCTATCCCACTTCTGGCGCAGATATGTTGGCATCCCTACGGATGGCCTCCGCCAGTGGCTCAATCCCCAACGTAAACAACAACGGTGAAAGGTGTCAACCTTGTCGGCTGCCTGGAGAAATATTAATATTACTGGTTGCCACACCATTAGTGAGAACCGCAGCCAGAGGATCACGGTAAAGGACCCTCAACAACTTGATATAAACTTTGCATAGACCAAACCATTCTAATGTACAGAAGAGATCCGGCCACTCAACCCAATCAAATGCCTTCTTTCATCTAAAGGGATCAATAGTCCCTGGACAGATTGTTGTTGACACTCTTGGATCATATTGAGTAACATCTTAACATTATAGGAAGATCTGCGGCCTTTTATTAAGCCTTTTTGGTCCTCTTTGGCAATGGAAGGCAGCAAAGTTTCTCGCCTTAATGCACCGGTCTCAGAGAGGATTTTGAAACCAACATTTAAAAGTGAGATTAGTGCATAAGAAGCACAATCCTGCAGGGTCTTCCTCTCTTCAGCATCAGAGAGATATGAGCCTCTCTTAAGGATGGAGGAAGGGGTTCGTGACTGTATGAGTGACGTAACATGTTAAACATCAGCCCTGACAATAGGTTTATAAATTATTTATAAAATTCACTAGAAAATCCGTCAGGAACATGCACCTTTACATTCTGAAGCTGCTTCACACCCTCCTGCACTGACAATGGTGCATTGAGGCACAACACTTATTCAGGGGTTACTCCTGGAAGACCCAGGTTCTTGAAAAATGACTCCATCTTAATGCATCTATCCACATTATGGCAAGTCTGAAATAATTTGAAGAACAATCTCGGACAGGCTGCATTAATCTTTTTGGAATTGAAGGTAAGGATCCCAGTACCTTCCCTAATTGAGGTAATGGCTTCAGAGGGGCGGTCGTTTTCTTGGCTAAATACTTGCCTGGCTTATCACCATGTTCAAGCTGCCTTTGTTTTGCAAAAGTAAGTACCTTCTTGGCTGTCTGTGTGAGCGTGGAATTCACTGTAGACCGAAGCGTTGTGATCCTCTGCAGCTTAGCCACTGAGGGTCTATCACAGTATGTCTTCTCGGCTGCCCTCAGCTGTGCCTCAAGCCAGCGTTACTGCTCCCCCTTCTGCTACATCCTAAGGAATAATTGTTCCCTTAGCATAAGCCTTAGCAATTTCCCATAGAATGGATGGGTTACTGCTTGAATCTGAATTAATGACTAAGAAAGTTCTGAATTCATTACAGAAATACTCAATGAACTAACTAGCCTTAAGAATAAAGGGATACATTCGCCAGGGTCTCGAATCTGTCATATTTCCCTTGATCTTAATCAATAAGTATGGTCAGAAATAGCAATATCCCAAATTTTGCAGGATGCCACAGAATCTAAGATTGTTGCAGGGATGGGGAAGAGATCAACCCTCGTGTGGCAGTTCAGCGGGTTAAAGAAGATAATAAAGGCCCTACTTGTGAGGTAGATGTGCTTCCAGACATCTACCAGCTCTAGTTCTGCACACAAATCCACCAATTGGTTACATTATAACGAGAGTATTGAGGGACCTTTGGACATTCTGTCCACCGTGGGGTCCATAGACAGTTGAAATCTCCTTCTACGATAATGTGCCATGATACAAGATAGCTGAATTTAGAAAACGCATCTACCAGGAACTTAAGAGGGTGCGCCGGGGGTGGTGGTGGTGGTGGGTGTGGGGTGTTGGAATTACTATTCAAAATACTGGATATTTACCATAGTTCAAGGCATGGGGGATTATGATCCTCCTGTGACTGTCAAATAAAATCTAGCAATTTAAATGGAAGATTCTTCTTATCCAGTATGGCTTCCCCTCTATTCCTAGTATTAAAAGACGAACAAAACCCGTTCAAAGGCGTCCTGCTGTAACGTCAAATGTTCCTTGTCATCAAGATGCGCCTCCTGCAATAGGATAACATCCACACTCTCTGTTTTAAGACTAGAAAGTATTTTTTTCTTTTGACTTGCCAATGGCTCCCCTTAATATTCCAGGTACACCATTTAAGCACATCATTATTCAGAACACACTGTATCAACATTTGAACTCGAGAGAGGAAGAACTAGAATTACTGATCATTAATAAACAACGTCTCATAGAGCTTAAAAACTACACAATCTAAAACTACAACAACTGACAAGGTCTCAAAACTTTCCAAAACTAAACATAAAAAAACAAAAAACTAAACAAAATGTATAGGGGAATTTAACATGTTCACAAATCTTTCGCTTTCTCTGCAGAGTCAGATGAGTTTACTTTAGTGATAGCAAGGGATAGGTGTATACAACGGGCAAGAGTTACAGCTGGGGGAAAGGCAATTACGATGCGATTAGGCATGATTTAGGAAGCATAGGAGGGAGAAGGAAACTGAAGGGGATAGGCACATTAGAACTGCGGAGCTTATTCAAAGAAAAGCTACCGTGTGTCCTATATAAGTATGCATCTGTCAGGCAGGAAGGAAGCTGTAAGGTGCGTGAACCGTAGTTTACGAAGGAAATGGAATCTCTGGTCAAGAGGAAGAAGAAGGCTTACGTCAGGATGAGATGTGAAGGCTCAGTTAGGGCGCTTGAGGTTTACAAGGTAGCCAGGAAAGACCTAAAGGGAGAGCTCAGAAGAGCCAGGAGAATACATGCGAAGTTGTTGCTGGATAGAATCAGGTAAACCCTAAGGCTTTCTATAGGTATTTAATGAATAAAAGAATGACGAAAGAAAGATTAGGGCCAATCAAGGATAATAGTGGGAAGTTGTGCGTGGAGTCAAAGGAGATAGGGGAAGCACTAAATGAATATTTTTCAACAATATTCACTCTAGAAAATGACAATGTTGTCGAGGAGATTACTGAGACACGGGGTACTAGAGTAGTTGGGATTTAGGTTCACAAGGAGGAGGTATTAGAAATCCTGTAGAGTGTGAAAGCAGGTAAGTCTCCTGGGCCGGATGGGATTGAGCCTAGGATCCTCTGGGAAGCCAGGGAGGAGATTGCCGAGTCTTTGGCATTGATCCTTAAAACATCATTGTCTACAGGAATAGTGCCAGAAGACTGCAGGATGGGAAATGTGGCTCCCCTATTCAAGAAGGTCAGTACAGACAATCCTGGTAATTATAGACCATTGAGCCTTACTTCAGTTGTTGGTAAAGTGTTGGAAAAGATTATAAGAGATAGGAGTTATAATCATCTAGAAAAGAATAAATTGATTAAGGGTAGTCAGCACGGTTTTGTGAAGGGAAGGTCGTGCCTCACAAACATTATTGAGTTCTTTGAGAAGGTGACCAAACAGGTAGATGAGAGTAAACCAGTTGATGTGGTGTATATGGATTTCAGCACGGCGTTCGATAAGGTTCCCCATAGTAGGCTATTGTGCAATATACGGAGGAATGGGATTGTGGGAGACATAGCAGTTCTGATCAATAATCAGCTTGCTGAAAGACGACAGAGGGTCCCGGTTGATGGGAAATGGTCATCCTGGAGTCCAGTTAGTAGTGGATCAGTGTTGGGTCCACTGCTGTTCGTCATTTTTATAAAAAACCTGGATGAGGGCTTGGAACGGTAGGTTAGTAAATTTGCAGACGACACTAAGGTCGGTGGAGTTGTGGATAGTGATGAAGGATGTGATTGGTTACAGAGAGACATAGATAAGCTGCAGAGCTGGGCTGAGAGGTGGCAAATGGAGTTTAATGCGGACAAGTGTGAGGTGATTCACTTTGGTCAGAGTAACTGGAATGCAAAGTACTGGGCTAATGGTAAGATTATTGGTAATGTAGATGAGCAGAGAGATCTCAGTGTCCAGGTACACAGATCCTTGAAAGTTGCCACACAGGTTGACAGGATTGTTAAGAAGGCATACAGTGTTTTAGCTTTTATTAATAGAGGGATCAAGTTCAGGAACCATGAAGTTATGCTACAGCTGTACAAACTCTCGTGCGGCAGCACTTGGAGTATTGTGTACAGTTTTGGTCACCGCACTATAAGAAGGATGTGGAAGCATTGGAAAGGGTGCAGAGGAGATTTACTAGGATGTTGCCTGGTATGGAGGGAAGGTCTTACGATGAAAGGCTGAGGGAGTTGAGGCTGTTTCCGTTGGAGAGCAGAAGGTTGAGAGGTGACTTAATAGAGACATATAAGATAATCAGAGGGTTAGATAGGGTGAGCTTTTATCCAAGAATGGTGAAGGCGAGGATGAGGGGGCATAGCTTTAAATTGAGGGGTGATAGATATAGGACAGATATCAGAGGTAATTTGTTTATTCAGAGAGTAATAAGATTATGGAATGCTTTGCCTGCAACAGTAGTAGATTCGCCACATTTAAGTACATTTAGATCGTCATTGGACAAGCATATGGACGTAAATGGAATGGTGTAGGTTAGATGGGCTTCAGATTAGTAAGACAGGTCGGCGCAACATCGAGGGCCGAAGGGCCTGTACTGTGCTGTAATGTTCTATGTTTTATATCATCAAATGATTTTCTGTTTCTGAATCACCGCCGCTGAAAAGATTCGAAAGGACATAATCCTGGAGCCCGTGAATTAAAGCGATTGGATCTTTCCCCTGGGTTCTAGCAGCTTCCATTAGTCTTTGTTTATCCTCATAACTATGTAACCGCACAAGGACAGGGTGAGAGCGCTGGTCTGAGCCTGACCCGTGCACGGTAACCCGATGAAATGTCTCAGTCTTCACCCGTCCCTCTTAAGTTTCGAAGTGAAGGAATCACTGCAGCCAGTTCTCGAAAAATACTCACTGGCTGACCACCTGCTGTCTGGGCCAACAGACCGATGATGTGAACATTCTTCATCCTGCTGCTGTTCTCAAAGTCGTCATCATGTTCAGTAAAGATACAGAACTATTTTTCTGGATGTTCTGGAGCAGTGTGATTTTGTACCACTGTCTACATTTGCCCCTACACTGCAAATTGCTGCCCATTCCTTGATAATCCTTGACTCTGTTGTTACTTATGAACCTTCTGTGTGTGGTTCAAAAATATTTAATACCTCCGCCTCCAATGTTCTGCGGGGAAGAGATTCCAAATACTCTCACCACTGAGAAAACAAAAATTAACCTCAAGTGAGTGAGATTATTTTTGTCTCCTTACCTGAGAAAGGATATAATTAATTTGGAAGCAGTTCGGAGATGCTTCACTTCATGTATTCCAGGGAAGAGGGTCTTATATTATGAAGGCTTTAACAGGTTACTCTTGGAATGAGAGGTGATGTTATTGAAACATACAAAGCCTAGAGGAGAGTGGATCAGATAGATACCCACTGGGTGTTTGTATAATCCAAACTTCTTGTCATTTTTATAGAATCTCTACAGTGTGGAAGCAGGACATTCCATCTATCATGTCCACATTGACCCTAGGAACGCCCCCCCCCCCACCGCCTCCCGGACCTGCCCCCATACTCTATCCATGTAACCCTGCATTTCCCATCACTAACCTATCTCACCTACACACCCCTGGGCACTATGGGCAATTAAGCATGGATAATCCACTCTAAGCTGCGCATCTTTGGATAGTGGGAGGAAACTGGAACAGCTGGGAGGAAACCCACACAGACATGGGGAGAACTTTCAAAATCCACATAGAGGGTTGTCCGAGGTTGGAATTGAACGCAGCTCCATGGTGATGGGAGGTAGCAGTGCTAACCACAGATCCACCATGTGGTGCATCCGTTAGTTACATTAGTTACTTGTGGCTGACTAAAGAAATCTGCCTGACTTGTTCCTGTCACTGAACCTCACCCAGGCTGAGAACTTTTTCATCAGACCTATCATCAACCTGGTTACAGTTACAATTTGTTGTGAGCCATGGAGGAATGGGACTAGAAAAGGAAGGAGTGACACCCTCCAAACTTAGTCAGAGCAGGAATTAGGAGAAATTCACAAAGTGATATTTCATTCCAGTGGGAATTTTCTTTCCCAGAAGTTTGGGATGGCCAGATATTTATATTATATCGAGGCTGGCTTTGTCTGATTGTCTGCAGACAGGTGACTCAGGGATAATGGTGCATGGAGAGCAAAGTGCAACTGGGACCACAATGAGATGTGCCACGACATTAGTTACTGGTGGAGTAGTGCCAAAGGGCCGAATGGCCCCTTCCTGTCCCTCAGCCCTGTGTTCTGATGTTTCATTCAGCTCTTCCAACCTGTTACACAAAGGCAGATCGAGGCCACTCCCATGGTTAGGTGCAGTTATGGAAACGTACTTGGAAAATGTAGGCTGGGCCAGAAAGTGTCCCCCCAATCCCTGTTTCCAGGCTTCCCCTGTCTGTAACGTTTGCTCCAAATGTGGGACATATTGCAGCCCCAGATTCGCTGGGAATACAGCTCCATCCCCCACCCAGGGTTAAAACAACAAATCCTCTGCTCTCCCTGAATACAACATTTTACAACACGATTTCCAGGAAAATAACCCATTAATTTCCAAGAGCACAGCATGTGGAATTAATAAATAGGAACAGAAGTAGGTCAATCGGCCCCTCAAGCTAGCCCTGTCATTTAATAAAAACATGGCTGATCTACTCCAGGGCTCAGCTCCACTTTCTTGCCGATGCCTTGTATCCCTCCATACCTCTCAGGGTCAGGGAATTCCATATATTCACTACCTTTGGAGAGAGGACTTTGGTTTGCATCTCAGATTGAAATCGATGTTCCTTATTCGGTATCTATAACCTCGCGTTTGACACTTTGGCCAAGAATGGAAACAACTTCTCAATATCTACCTTCTCAAGCCCCTGCTGTGTCTTGTATACTTCAGCAGTGTCACTCGTCATTCATTTAAACCCCAATGGATGATCGCCTCACCATTTTAGAGATTCTCAATAACTATAAACCCTTTATTCCCAGGAAGCTGCCTAATGTACCAACCTAGTTACTTGCTGCATCAGCATGCTGACTTTATGTTTCGTACACAGGAAGACTCCAATCCCTTTGTACTGCTCCTTTTCTGGAAGTCCTCTCCATTAAGTAACAACCTGCCTTTTGATTCTCAGTGTCATCCTCAAACTCGGATGTATATTGCACTCAGCTCCCTCCTTCAGGCTATCAGTATAGATTGTAAATAACTGATGCCATCAGACTGATATTTGTGGTCCCCCAGCAGATTACCTTATCATAAAGATTTATTAATCCTGACTCTTCGATTTTTGTGTTAACCAGTCATCATCCCATGTTAATACAGTATCCGACGTCCTAGGGCTTCTGTTTTCTGTAAGAACTTTTATTTTGTAATAACTTGTGGGAAATCTCTGCAAAGTTCTGTGTTGACCAGATCCCCTTTATCAAACCCACTTGTTACATTCTCAGGCATCTCCAGAAATACTGTGCATGATTTTACAGGGTAAAATATAATTTCTCTTTCACAAACCCACACTGATTCTACGTGAATCTTTTCTAAATGTCCATGCTGGGCATGTTTTCCAAACTATACTAGTCCCATCTGATTTCATTTGGCCCATATGCCTCTAAGTTTTTCCCAGTCATATGTTTGCCCAAATGAGTTTTAAATGTTGCAGCTGTACTTGCACCTCCCACTCTTCCCCTGGCAGCCCATTCCATACCCACACCACACTCTGGGTAGAAACATTGTCCCTTCTTCCCTTTTAAATCTTCCCTCTTACACCTTAAACCCATTCCTTCTATGCTTGAACTCGCCCAGCCTGTGGAAACGATCATGGCTATACACCCTATCTATTGCTCTTCTGATTTTATAAGCTTCTATAATGTCACCCCGTAACCTTCTACACTCCATCTGAAACTAACTTCAAGAACAAGCATATAAAGATAAGCACTGCAAATTTGAAACGATCTTCAAATGGCAAATAACTAATACTCAGCCAAAACTTCAGACTGTTATTTGTTTTTCTCCATGTTACAATCCTAAGGCGGCATGAAACGCTTACGAGTACCAATAAGAAGTTAAACATCTGAATTTGTCTAAAGGGGGTGATGATCATGACAGTAAAAACGTATCTGTGGCCAGATCTATATAATACCACATGGTCAACATTCTCCCTCCTGGCCTCCTTATGACCGTGTGTGGTTGTGTCTTCTTTATCTTGCGTTCAATAGAGAGAACACCTTTTCCCCATTCACAACATAATTTAAACCCGTTTTGCAGAATCTTTTCATTCACCACTTTTGCCACACCCTCCTTTCCCTGCCACCCATCCCCCACTTCTGGCAAAGGGTTAAAATACCATTTTGCAATTATATTCAGTTCTGAAGAAGTGTCACATGGACTGGAAACGCTAACTCTGTTTCTCTGTCTCTGCAGATGCTGACAGACATTCTGAGTTTCTCCAGAAATGAATAGACACAGAACAAATTTTCAATTAAACAATTTACTGGGTGGCACGGTGGCACAGTGGTTCAATTCCGCCTCTGCCGACTGATTGTGGAATTTGTTCATTCTCCCCGTGTCTGCATGGGTTTGCTCCGGGTGCTTGGGTTTCTTCCCACAGTCCAAAGATGTGCAGGTTAGGTGAATTTGCCATGCTAATTTGCCCGTAGTGTTAGGTGAAGGGGTAAGTATAGGGGTATGGGTGGATTGCGCTTTGGTGGGTCGGTGTGGACTTGTTTGGCCGAAGGGCCTGTTTCCACACTGTAGATAATCTAACCAAATAACTATGGATACTGAAAATAAGATTCTAAAAAATGCTGCAGATATTGGGAGCTTTCACTGGACTTGAAACTTTAACTCTGCAGTGACTCCAGAAAATGGTACAACATCTGTTACTGTGCAATTTCTGTTTTTGAACCATTTCCCAATGACATATGTCAAAGATGCCCAAACATCTTGTCCAACATGGAGCGCTGTAACTGGGAAGTGAACAATAACGCATGTTGCAGAAGTTTGTTGACTCTGAAATTGCATAAGGTTGGCATCACTGACACGACAGAGCTCTGCATCATGGTCAGGGAGAAAAGCAGAGGGAAACACGTTCACTTCGAACACAGAAGATGGCATTACGGAAAGGAGAAGATTCAGATTAGTACCTTAAAGGGATTGAGTTTATGCAACAATTTGGAAGCGTGCCACCAAGGAAAGACTTCCAGCAGCATGAGAATATGAAAATGGAAGTATTTCCACATTAGAAACCAGAGTAGGTCACTGAGTACAGGGCTGATGGGTAAATGGGTCTCGGTGTTAAATGGGACACAGTCAGTGGAATTGAATTGTAAATATTGAGGCTTAAACTGGGTTATCATCTGATGATGTAGATCACAGCAGCAGAAGAAGCAGAATTGTTTTCAATGACAATCTGTCACTTTTCCCTTAGGATAATCCATCCGTCCACCATTACCATCAAGCTGATCCATGGTTCAGTGACGAGTGTGGGTGAACATGCCAGGGTCGGATCACGTGCGCCTAAATCTGATGACATCCCATTAATGCGAACAGACTTGACTGGTTACACTACGAACAGCAGGACTAACATCTGATACAGAGGGAGAAATGATCCCAAGATTATCAAATCTGTCGGCCTGTCAAAACCATGCATGAAAGTCGATGGACCATTAAATAACTTACTGGAGGAGAGGACTCCACAAATATCCGCACCCTAAATAATGGAACAGCCCTGTATGTCAGTGTAAAAGATGCAGTATCTGCACCGTCCTTAGCCAGAAGTGTTGAGTCGATTATCCACCTCACCCTCGTCATGATGCCCACAGAATCACAGATGACAGTCTTCAACCAATTCAATTCACTGCACGTGACATAAAAAAAACCAGCTGGGCACAGTAGATATGACAAAGGCAATGGGCCCTGACCCTATTCCTACAATAGGACTGAAGACTTGTGCTGCACAACAAGCCAAGTCCCTGGGGAAACTGTTTCATTCCAGCTCCAACTCTGACATCTCCCTGGCAATGTGGAAAATTATTCAACTATGTCCAATCCGCTAAGAGGAGGATTACTGCAATCTGACTATTTACTAGTCCTTCAGTCCCATCACGACAGTTAAATGGGTGGGAGTTCTTTTTGACAGAGCTGTCAATTAGCACAGAAATAATCTCCTCAGTATGTGGAGATGGTGCTGTTGTGGAAGTGTCACGGGATTACTAATCCAGACCAGACTAATGCTCTGACAGCTGGTGCAAATGAAAAAAAAAATAATAAAATATCAAGATCTAAACTCTGGCGTCAATAATAGTGATCTTGTGTGCAATATCAATTGTAACCATCGATCTCCTTCCCCAATGAACTTTCAGGAAGTGAATCTCCCATGCTTTCCTGGTCTGGCCTAAAAGTGACTCCAGACACACAGACGTGTCATCAACTCTTCAATTGTCTCTCAATCGGCCAAGCAAGGCACCTAATTATATCAAACTGCACTAAGGTCTTAAAGGATGAGCCCGTAGCGAACACCAGGCCCAGCCTCGTTATTAGAAAAGGAAATGGAAAACACAATCCTGTCGACCCTGCAGAGATCTCCTTCCTAACAGCTGAGAGCTTGTGACAATATTTACGGAGCTTTCCCACAGACTGCACAGAAACATTGTGACAGGAGTAGGTCATGCAACATATTGAGCTTTCCCTGTACTAGTTAATGGCCGAACATCTCCTCAGCGCAGTTTTCCCCATAAAATATTCATATCCCTTAATATGTTTAGACATTGTGAAATATAAAAAGAGAACTTCTGCAGTGCCTTCAGCCCATCAGTTTTGCTCCTCCATTCAATATACAGGCAGTTGTCCGATACCGCGTGTTGATTAAATACAATTTGGCTGCAATGTGATTCGTGTATCTTTTTCTCTAAAGTGAATTCGCATTCACTGTGACGCGATTCCTTGCCGGGAACCAGCTGAACAGCAAAACCCTGCCTCAGGATCCTCTCTCTGCAAAATGTACAAACAATGTGTTCAGCTAAAACAGGAATGCAATGTGCTCACGATGGCTTGAAACTGAGCCTGAAACTGGAAATTGTAGACTACATTTAGAAAGAACTTTATTCCAAACTGTGGAGAGAATCTTGAGGAGACCTGGAATTCCCCATCGGCATCACGTGGTCAGTCAAACCCCACGTGCTTTCTGGTGAAAGGTACAGTGCTCAGTGAGTGACTGTAGTGTTAAAGTGTTACATTTGCAGCACTGTTCCATTACAGCATGTGATTTAAAGATTTATTCAGACTGTCCTAATGCGTGTTAGACCAAATTTAATTTTTGGTTTTTACTTGAAGTTTTGGGGGTTCGCCCCGACCCTCTTTTTACCATAGACCCATTTTTAATATTGCACGATTTTCGACAACATGGTGTTGCACAGAAACACAGCTACCGCGTTATTGGAGAACAACCTGGAGTGATAGCAGATCCTCTATCTTCACAACGTTCTCCTGCTCTGTCCCTATCCCTTTAGTTTCCAGAAATCCTTATTTATATTCAGCGCCATGCCTTCCACAGCCTGATCTGGGAGAGAGTACCCCTGGTTCGCCAGTCTCAGAGTGCAGACATTTATTCTCACCACAAAGCAAAGTGGCCTGTCTGTACCTGATACTATGGCCCCTTGATTTAGACATCCAAACCTGGGGAATTACCATCCCTGCTTCCAATCTGTCTCGCCCAATCAGTGTGTTATATACTTCACTGAGATCTCCACTCATTTTCCTAAACCTAATGGAACACAAGTCCAGTCCCCGCGAACTCTGCTCCCACAACAAGTCAGTTACCTCAGAGATCAGTCTGGTCATCCTTTACTGCTCTCTCTCAATGTCAGGTTTGCCCGCTATTAGAAACAGAGATCAAAACTGCATACAATGCTGCAGAATGTTCGAGATGGTGTCTCACCAAGGCCCTGTACAGCTGCAGTAAGATACTCTTACTCCTGTACTCAAATCCCACTGCAATATTGCTTTCAGTGACTGGTGAACAGTGAGATCCAGATTCCTTTCAATGTTACAGCTCCCCACTTGTCAGCGTGCCAATGCCATTCCCAGTATTGACTCCTGGATTCAGAACTCACTGCCTTACATGGACTCGGAGGGCTGCACAGAAATAAAGAAAAATGCAGCTTAAGGTGCTTTGTACAGCAACATTTTCCAACCACTCCCTTTACAACTTGGGCTGCCATTCAATTGTTCCCATCAAAGGACACAACATCATATCTCTCCCGTTGCTCTCCATCTGTCACGTATTTGCCCAGTCATTTCACTTGTCACAGTCACGTTGGAACTTATTTACATCCTTCTCACCCACTCACAAGCTGACATTGTTTCGTGCTGTCAGCAAACTTGGGAATATTGCATTTGAGACACACAACCAAATATATGATGTTTATTGGCAATAGCTGGCGGCCAAGCCACGATCATTGCTATATCCTCATAGCCTACCATTTTAAATAAAAAACATTGTCTTATACGTACTCACTGTTTCCTGCCAGCTCTGCCCTTCGAAAACTACCATGTATTAGCCCCAGTCCCACAGGATTCGAATTTGAACAATAGGCTTGGGGCTTTCTCAAAACTCTTTCTGAAATTCCACTCGTATTGCACTGACAGCTTTTACATAATTTTGCTCAAAGCCACTTTCTCAAATATGATTCCCATTCATAAATCTCTCTTGACTTTGTCAATGCCCATTAATTTCAGTCCGATACTTTGTCTAAACTGTTTAGTTGATAATTTCATTCTATTCCCTTTTTCTCACCAGACTAAAGTTCCCTAGTATTGCTGGGAAGCTTTATTTTTTGTTTTGTTTTCCTCTGTGAATGCATAACTGAAGTACTTGCTCCATTGTTCTGACATTTCCCGGTCCTCAATTATCTGGTATCAAACTGGAGGAAAGCTGCAATTTTTTTCTCTTAATTTTGCCATTGACATATTTTCAGAAAATATTACAAGTTCTGTCTTATAAACTTTGTTAAGATATTCTTCAGAAACCTATTTTAAAGTACTCAGTGATTGGCCTTCCACAGCCATGCAATCACAGAAGCAAAGACTCTGTACTGTCAGAAATCCAGCATGGTCTCCATGAGACCCACTTTCTAACACAATAACGCCCGCCCCCTCACCCTCCCCTGCCGTCCCCTTTCTCACCTCCCTCTCACCCTCCCCTCCTTCCTTCCCCTCTCTCAACCTCCCCTCTCTCTTGCCCTCCCATTTCTCACGCTCACCCCTCTCTCACTCTCCCCTCCCTCCCTCCCCTCTCTCGCCATCCCCTCCCTCCCTCCCCTCTCACGCACTTCCTCTTTCTTGCCCTTCCCCTCTTGCCCTCTTCCTCCCTCTCGCACTCACCTCCATCACTCCCCTGTCGAGCCCTCCCCTCTCTCGCCCTCCCCTTTCCCAACCTCACCCGTCTCTCAAATTCCCCTCCCTCCCTCTCCTCTCTCGCCCTCTCAGTCCCTCTCGCCCCCTTCACTCCCTCCCCTCTCTCAACCTCCCCTCGCTCACCCTCTTTCTTCCTCTCGCATTCCCCTCCCTCCCCTCTATCGTAGAATGAGGCCATTCAGCCCCTTCAGTCACTTACACAGGAACAGGAAGACACCATTCAGCCCCTTGAATGTATTATACAGGAGCAGGAGGCGGCCACTCAGCCCGTCGAATCACTTACCCAGGAACAGGAGGAGGCCATTCAGCCCCTTGAGTCACTTACACAGGAACAGGAGGAGGGCATCAGCCCCTTGAGTCACTTATGCAGGGGCAGGAGGAGGCCATTCAGCCTCTTGAGTCACTTACACAGGAACAGGAGGAGGCCATTCAGCTCCTTGAGTCACTTACAAAGGAATAGGATGAGACCATTTTGCCCATTGAGTCACACAGAAACAGGAGGAGGCCATTCAGCCCCTTGAGTCACTTGCACAGGAATAGGAGGAGGCCAGTCAGCCCCTTGAGTCTCTTACACAGCAACAGGAGGAGACCATTCAGCCCTTTGAGTCTCTTACACAGGAACAGGAGGAGGCCATTCAGCCCCTTCAGTCACTTACACAGAAACAGGAGGAGGCCATTCAGCCCTTTGAGTCACTTACACAGGAACAGGAGGAGGCCATTCAGCCCCTTGAGTCTCTTCCAAAGGAAAAGGAGGAGGCCATTCAGCCCCTTGAGTCATGTACACAGGAACAGGAGGAGGCCATCAGCCCCTTGAGTCACTTATGCAGGGGCAGGAGGAGGCCATTCAGCCTCTTGAGTCATGTACACAGGAACAGGAGGAGACCATCAGCCTCTTGAGTCACTTACGCAGGAACAGGAGGAGGCCATTCAGCTCCTTGAGTCACTTACAAAGGAATAGGATGAGACCATTCAGCCCATTGAGTCACACAGAAACAGGAGGAGGCCATTCAGCCCCTTGAGTCACTTGCACAGGAATAGGAGGAGGCCATTCAGCCCCTTGAGTCTCTTACACAACAACAGGAGGAGACCATTCAGCCCTTTGAGTCTCTTACACAGGAACAGGAGGAGGCCATTCAGCCCCTTCAGTCACTTACACAGAAACAGGAGGAGACCATTCAGCCCTTTGAGTCACTTACACAGGAACAGGAGGAGGCCATTCAGCCCCTTGAGTCTCTTCCAAAGGAAAAGGAGGAGGCCATTCAGCCCCTTGAGTCACTTACACAGGAACAGGAGGAGGCCATCAGCCCCTTGAGTCACTTATGCAGGGGCAGGAGGAGGCCATTCAGCCTCTTGAGTCACTTACAAAGGAATAGGATGAGACCATTCAGCCCATTGAGTCACACAGAAACAGAAGGAGGCCATTCAGCCCCTTGAGTCACTTGCACAGGAATAGGAGGAGGCCATTCAGCCCCTTGAGTCTCTTACCCAGGAACAGGAGGAGGCCATTCAGCCTCTTGAGTCACTTACACAGGAACAGGAGGAGGCCATTCAGCTCCTTGAGTCACTTACAAAGGAATAGGATGAGACCATTCAGCCCATTGAGTCACACAGAAACAGGAGGAGGCCATTCAGCCCCTTGAGTCACTTGCACAGGAATAGGAGGAGGCCATTCAGCCCCTTGAGTCTCTTACACAGCAACAGGAGGAGGCCATCCAGCCCCTTGAGTCACTTACAGAAGAACAGGAGGAGGCTATTTAGCCCCTTGAGTCTCTTACACAGGAACAGGTGGAGGCTCTTCAGCCCCTTGAGCCACTTACACAGGAATAGGAGGAGGCCATTCAGCCCCTTGAGTCACTTACACAGGAATAGGAGGAGGCTATTCAGCCCCTTGAGTCACTTACACAGGAACAGGAGGAGGCCATTCAGCCCCTTGAGTCACTTACTCAGGAACAGGAGGAGGCCATTCAGCCCCTTGATTCACTCGCACAGGAACAAGAGGAGGCCAATCAGCCCTTTGAGTCATTTACACAAGAGCAGGATGAGGCCATTCAGCCCATTGAGTCACTTACACAGAAACAGGAGGAGACCATTCAGCCCCTTGAGTCACTTACTCAGGAACAGGAGGGTACCATTCAGACCCTTGAGTCACTTACACAGGAACAGGAGGAGGACATTCAGCCCCTTGAATCTTTTACAAAGGAATAGGAGGAGGTCATTCAGCCCCTTGAGTCACTTACACAGGAACAGGAGGAGGTCATTCAGCCCCTTGAGTCAATTACACAGGAACAGGAAGAGGCCATTCAGCCCCTTGAGTCACTTACACAGGAATAGGAGGAGACCATTCAGCCCCTTGAGTCACTTACTCAGGAACAGGAGGGTACCATTCAGACACTTGAGTCACTTACACAGGAACAGGAGGAGGCCATTCAGCCCCTTGAGTCACTTACACAGGAACAGGAGGAGACCAGTCAGCCCCGTGAGTCACTTACACAGGAACAGGAGGGGACCATTCAGCACCTTGAGTCTCTTACACAGGAACAGAAGAAATGCATTTAGCCCCTTGAGTCACTTACACAGGGATATCAAGAGGAGACCATCAGTCCCTCAACGCTCTTGGCACACTGGCCTTCATCAGTCAGGGCATTAATTATAGAAGTTGGGAAGTTATGTTGCAGATATACAAGACATTGGGGAGGCCACACTTGAAATATTGTGTTCAATTTTAGTCACTTTGTGATAGGAAGGATGTTATTAAACTAGAAACAATGCACAAGAAATTTACAAAGATGTTGCACAACCAAATGGCAGGAGTTAAAGGGAGAGTTTGGATATTCTCAGACTTCTTCTCTGGAGCAGAGGAGACTAAATGGGGAACTTATAGAGGGATATAAGATCACGAAGGACATGGATATGGTGAATGCTCTCAGTCTTTTTCCGAGGTTTGGCGAATCAAGGACGAGAGGCATTGTTCATTGTTCGATGGAAGGAGAAAAGGAACCTGAGAGGCAATGTTTTTACACAGAGGCTGGTACGCAGATGTAAAGAGCTTCTAGCGGATGCTTTTGAGGGGGTACATTAACACCATTTAAAAGGCATTCGTACAAATATATGGATAGGAAAGGGCTTGAAGGATATGGACCAAGTGCAAGGAAATGTGTTAGTGTGGATGGATATTTACAATGTGGAGGTCGAACTCCTCTGTTAATTAAAGCAAACACCCAGAAAAGCTCACTTTGCCGTGTAATTTGTTAATATATGATTGACAAAACTCTGACATGCCACAAAATAAAGAAGCGTAACAATTTAATTTCTTAACTTTAATAGTCTTCATTAACAACAACAATCCACAAATACGAGATCCCCTTTTCTTAACTGATGACTATCTGTCCCAACTCGAAAAAAAAACGCTGTTCCTATAACCCATGTCTGAAACATTACATTCAATTAATCTCAAAACCACAGAGTCTCTGCCTCCTCCGCTGTCTTCAATCTTCCAGCTGTTGACATCCTTGGGTCATCTTCCTTTGCTTTTCACAGCAACTAGGTTTTACATGAAAATGTACCTTAGAGAGAGTTTTAGGTGGCCAGTTACCTCTCCGTCTCTACAGCAGTTGCTCTGCTGCTCAATGGCAATTACTCTCCATTTAGATTTCAAAGTGCCAGGAGCATATACTCCTCACGACACATTAAATTCTCATAATTTGATTATTTCCACGTGTCAGAACAATGATATTCAAATACCATTGTATTCTGGTATCCTGGGCATTATTTAAACTAATTCTTATCAAAACAGCAACCAAAACTCAGGTATCCATTTACCAGACGATTGTTACATTTGGAAAAACCTTAACATTAGCTAGCAGTTCTGGCTGTACATTATATTCAGCAAAATCAGTTCTGTCTGAAAGTGACCAGACCTACTTTCAGCTGCATAACACCATCCCCCCCACCTCCGTCCTTTTCAGGAAAAAGAAAGAAATGAAACATCAGAATGAAAAGATGGATTCATTTCTTTTCCTGTAATTCTGAATCCCAAAACTACGAAATGCAGAAGTGATTAATCTCACTTATACCTTTTATATTAATTCTGCATACATATGTAACATTGCAAAATTCAAATGTAATCTGCACTTGTCCTTTAAATCTGCGATAACATATCTGCTATCACAATTGTACGGCCCACAACATGTATATTTTGGCAGTTAAAAGTTGATAACGTCAGACACCAATGAAATATTTACATATTTTAGTCTTTAAATCATTCAAAAAATGCAGAAGGATTGCAGTTTTATAAATTCATCTCTGACAACCCGTTTGTCACATAAACAATCAGGTAGTGTCAGGCCAGTACCAAACTCAATAATCTTCTTTCAATAGTGGAGCATTTTCTTTCCGGTGGATGTTCGGTTTTTTTTTGGCAGGTAGCCAGTTGGCCATTCCATTCCATTATCATGTTCCTGCATCAATACTTCTCCAACCCCTATATCGTGAGCAACAATTGCAATTGTGAAGTGTTTCAAAATATTTGGTGCAGGTAAAACTGGAGCGGTAGTTAATACTGCTTTTGCATTCTCAAATGCCTGCTGGAACTGTTCTATGCACCAACATTTTAGGTCTTTTTCAGTAAACCCATCAGCAGTTCCACAACTCTGCTAAAGTTTTGAACAAACTTTAGCACTCAGTCCCAAAAATCGAAGCTCCTCTTTCATCGAGGATGGTTGTGGAAATTCCTCAAAGCCCTTCGTCTTTGTGTTCCATGGGGTCAACCTTCCACGTCCAATGTAATGCCCCAGGAACGTCACCTCTGTCTTCGCAAATTCTGTATTATTTACTTTTATTATCAGTTTTCCTTCTTGCAATCGTTCAAGGAGCTATGCCAACTGTAACATGTGATCTTTCCATGACTTGCTAAAGATCACTGCATCTAACAGATAAACTGCACAATTCGTTAATCTGGCCACAACTCTGGTCACGAGTCTTTGGAATGTGGATAATGCATTATTCATTCCAAAGAGCATCACTTTGAATTAATGTAGCCCTTTAGGTGAAAATGCAGAAACTTATTTCACTTTCTCTGGTAAAGTTGCCTGCCAATAATCATGCAGTAAGTCCAACTTTGTGATGTGTGTGGCTTGTTAAACTTTATGTATGCCGTCTTCGAATCTTGATATTGGATAGGAATCTGAATTTGTTGACCTTTTGATCGTGGACACAAAATCGCTGGGCCTCATCAGGTTTGGGAAATAACAGAACCAGCGTACTTAACTTGTTCTGACTAGGTTCAATGATGTCTTCGATGAGCAGTGCATCCACATCCTTCTGGACCTCGGTGGCCTTGTCAGCATTAAGCCAGCAGGAGTGTTGTTTATCAGAATAGCATTCACTACTTCCATCCCAAACACAAAAGCGTAAGTCCTCCCATAATGGTTCTGCAAATGTCCTCATACTGCTGCAATGAAAATCATCTGGGTTCATTGCTCCTGCAACAGACAGCTCGCTGTCCTCTCCCACTCCTCAAGGACTTCCTCGTTATTTAAAGGATTGTGAGTCACATCAAACTCCATGACATCTGTATTTGATCCCTCACTTTACAGGGCAGTAACTAACAGCTGTCTCCCCTGTTCCTTATCTCTATATTAGTAAGATTACAAATGTAATCACATGACATACCTGCTACCTTTTTTATATCCAACATCTTTACCAGACAGTTTACCTGACTCTACTTCTTCTCCATTTGGAAGGGGACACTAAACCTGGATTTGAAGGGATTTCCTACTACTGGTGGCACCCCCACGAAACGAAAACATCAAATTTCATACTTTGTACCTGCCACTTACTTCATTCTATGCTCATGTGCTGTTTAGCTAACTCACGTACTCTAATCTCTCTCACCTCAGATACATATTCCAAGTGTGAGATCTCCAACTTCGGTCCTATTAATTTCTCTTTAATTAATTCCAAAAGACCTCACACTTCATGTCCGAATACGAACTCAAAGGGAGTAAACTGAGTAGATCGAGGCATCTCTAAAGGCAAACAATTTAATCGGACACCTTTATCCAAATCATTTGGCCAATCCTGACAGTACGCTGTTATCATGGTCTTCAGCACCTGATGCCAACTTTCCAAGGCTCCATGCGATTCAGGATGGGATGTACTTGATTTGAAGTGCTGTATGCCTAAGCTATCCATGATTTACTTAAACAGCCGAATGGTAAAATGACTCCATTCGACTGATGCACCTCTCTGGGTAGCCCGTACTGAGTAAGGAAATATACGAACCCCTCCACCACCCTTTTTGCTTAATAATCTGTCATGGAATTGCCTCTGGTAATCTGGCAGACATATGTTTAGGAAATATTTATTTTAACTTTTAGTTTAGAAAGAGGGCCTACACAAATAATCACAAGCCACGTGAAAGGTCCGTCGAATGCAATAATTGGCAACAAAGACTCTGGCTTTTCGTCCTGCCTGTGGCTTACCTACCATTCGGCATGTATGACACATACAGCAAAGAATAAACACGTCCTTGTGCATTCCAGGCCAGTAGAAATGCTTTCGTACATTAGCCTGAATCTTCCAGGTGACCTCCTGCAGGTAGGTCATGTGATCCCCGTAACACTTCCTGTCTGTATGCGATCGCCAACACAATCTGGTCAACTTTGGCCCATTTCTCCTGTGCAATAATCTGTTGTGGTCTCCATTTACATTTAGGACTCTATCTTTAAGTTGCTAACGCTCGACAATGTATTCTGATTCCTTTTCTGACTTTACATCAATTTATGTAAATTTCTGTTGTAAGGCCATTAGCCTTTCAGGACGAAACACCTCTGCCTGACCCTCTGCCTGTTCAGGTTTTTCCTGCATTATTACATGACACAACGGGTCAGCTAATGAAACTTGCACTCCTTTGTCTTTCTATTTACATTTTGCTTCTTGCTGTAACCAATGACAGTGAGATCTTGTTATTACACAGTCTGGAAAATTTCCTGGGTATTTGCCTTTTAACTCCTCAATTCCCTGGTCTTCCTTTGACTTTTCCACCACAAAATGTGTCACTCACA
Source organism: Hemiscyllium ocellatum (assembly GCF_020745735.1). NCBI lineage: Eukaryota > Metazoa > Chordata > Chondrichthyes > Orectolobiformes > Hemiscylliidae > Hemiscyllium > Hemiscyllium ocellatum. The sequence goes on from NW_026867690.1 coordinate 441,990, forward strand.
CCTTGGATCCTGCTAAATTGTTCTCAAGAATAAAACGGTATTTCTGAAACTGACGGTCTGTCACCCACTCCCACTGTTACGTCCCCAATCTTGAATTCGATCTCCAACCCGGTCTTACACAGGGGAACACTAAATTTCTGTTCCCATTCCACAAATTATCACTCTCTCAGGTAAAATGTCAGAGAGAGTACAATACTTTCATCACTTACTTTGAAAGGCTGCGAGAATGTGAGGATTACAGATACTGGAGATCACAGTTGAAAGATGCGGCGCTAGAAAAGCACAGCAGGTAAGGCAGCACCCCAGGAGAATCGACGTTTCAGGCATAACCCCTTCATAAGGCAACTGGGGGATGGGGGTAAAGAGTTCTGTGAGATACGTGGGTGGGTGGGGGAGGAGCTGGGCAGAAGGTAACTTGGAAGGCAATAGGTAGATGCAGGTGGGGGGGCGATGGTGAGAGGTCATCTGACTGGGTGAAGTGGATGGTAGTAGGACAGCTGGGACCCTCCAACCAGACGGCATCAATGTCGACTTCACCAATTTCCAATTCTCCCGTCTCCCAATCTCATCCCAGACCCAAACTTTCAACTCAGCATCGCCTTCTTCTACTTTCCTGACAGTCCACCTTCCTTCCCACATGTCCACTCCACCCTCCTCTCTGCCTTATCACGATCATTGACACTTCATTTCCTTATCGCCTTCCCACTGACCTTCCCCTCAGCCCCACTTCTACGCTCCTACTTATCTTTTACCCCCCCCTTTCACACCCCCTCACCGCCACTTTCCATATGAAGGGCTTGTGCCTGATATGTCGATGTTCAGACACTGCCTGACCTGTTGTGCTTTTCCAGTGCTACAGTCTATTTTTGAATAATAGAGACTGAGCAGATCTCGTATCTCACAAAATTATACCTTGTTATCCTTTTCCCCCTGTTCTTTCTGAGTAAACTTTCCCCACAGAGGTGAATTCTTTGTAGAGAACAGGTACAAACTCCATACCCGTCCCCTGCCTAAGCTGAGCACTCTCCTGCAGCTCTTCAACTTTTCCTGGGGTTCCTTTACTACTTCCACCAATGCCACTGGCTTAGCCTCTTTGACCTGCCATCTCTGCCGCCCTTCTCACTTCTCAAACTTGCTGTTCATTCGCATGAACTCTGATCATCTCTGGAAGTGAGTTTTCAAATTCCTCCAGCAAAATGATCTGTCTTGTCCATTTTTAAGGCCCATGCTCATCTATCAAAATGGCTATGTCTAACTCTTTCAAACTCAATATAATTCAGAGCTGGTTCCATCATTATGTTTCTGAATCGTGCACTATATACTGCTGGTACCAATTCATAACCAATCAAATTGGCCTGTTTGACAACTGCATAACCTCTTGACCCCTCGTCTGACAGCGCTGCACCTACATCACTAGCTCGGCCGACCAGCTGAGTCTGAATTAGCATTACCCACAAGTTCTCTGACCACTCTATCTGTCTACCCAAGTTTTCAAATGAAATAACAAAGGCAGCCACATTTTTCTTATCAAAATATGGCAATGTTCTCACATATTTAATTATAGCCCTACGTTCTATTTTAACCTCTACCCAGTTAATTGGACTTTGCTGACTAATTCGCAACTTCTCAAGTTCAAATTCTCTCTTTCTGTTTCCTCTCTCTCTCTTTCACTTCTACCTCGCTTTCCCTTTCCTAGCTCTGTCTGTTTGTCTCAATCTTTAATCTTCTAAGTCCAGTTTGCAATCTTTTTTTTTCTAACTCTACTGCACTTACTGTCAGTTTCTCCCGTACACAAAAGTGCTTGAACAACTCCATTGCAATTTCAGCTTTCCTTTGTTCCTGGTTAAACCCAGTTCTAACCTATTTGCTAATTTTGAATATACGCCCTTTCTCTGTCTTTCTAAACTTTCTTGGCAAATTTGGAATCATTTTCAAGCCTCAGAACCTCTTTAGTAATGTTAAATCCCTTTTCATTTAATCATCCACATGTAACCAAAACTAAACATATTTTCCGACCTAAGTTTTATTTAAAGACCTTTGACAATAGTTGCCTCGTGTTGGAATCTGCTGAGACCTTTTGTACTCCTAATCTGTTCACATATGTCCCAATCCTGAATGACAAGCCCTTAAATTGTTATGACATCGATGTCGAACCCCTCTGTTAATAAAAACCAAGCATTAAAAAACTCACCTCGCCTCGTAATCTGTTAAAACATGAGTGACAGTGAACTCCCAAATTCCACCATTCAAAGAAAAATAACATTATATTTTATGAACACGAATAGTGAGCGTCAAACAACATGTACAAGACAACCTTTTCTCAACTACTTACGGACTGACTACAACTCCAAAATTATATTCTGTTCCATTAACCCACTTATTGAACATTATATTAACGTAGTCTCAACATCGCACATCTCTGTTGTCCTGTTGTCCTGTTGTCTTCCAGCTAATGATCTCCCTGGGTCACCTTCTTTCTGTTTTTTTTTTAAGTAAATCAAGTATATTGGAGAGAATTTTTTTTTTCTAATTTGAGACCAAAATGTTAGCTGTCCAGTTGGCTTTCCCGTTAATTTTCAAAATACCAGGTTTATATCCTCCCCATGACATATTCAATTCTCATTGTTTGATTGGTTTCCAGATGTTAAAACAATACAGTTTATCTTCCAGTGGTTTCTGGTATCCTGGGCATGATTCAAATTAATTGGTTACATTCGAAAGTACTTTTTGGCATTGCAAGTAAGAGTCACAACACTCTCCTTAATGGATGTGATAGATTAGGGGGCATTCTTCTTTCAGGCCAGGTATGTTAGATATCTACCCCGTTTATCACCATACTCCAATAATCTCTGTTTCACAAGGGAGATTTCCCTCTTTGCTGTCTGGGTGAGCCAAGCATTCAAACTAGCTCTGAGGGCTGTAATCTGCTGCAACTTGGTTACAGACGGTCTGGCAAGGTATGCTGTTTCAGCTGCCTTCAGGCAAGCCTCGAACATATGCAACTGCTCTGCCTTCTGCCATTTCTGGGTCACCGAGTAAGAAATAATCAAACTCCTCGGATAGGCCTTGGCAGTCTCCAAGACCGCCGACGTATTACTGGCCGTACCCAAATTAGTGTCCCAAAAAAATTAAATTCCCCCGAAAAATATTCAATAAACTTGCTATCCTTCAGGAAGGAAGGAGACATGTGCCAGTGCCGTGAGCGTGTCCCATCGCCACCGACCTTTACCTCCATGTACACTGCTGCATGATCAGAAATGACTATCTTCCAAATTCTGCATGACAGCACCGAATTCAAAAAGGTCAACAGGGCAAAAAAATGCCAATCCTCGAAAAGTAATTACGTGGCTGAGAGCAAAGAGATGAAGTCCCTCTCCTCATGGTGGGGACAACGCCACACACCCACCAGTCCAGCTCCCTGTTCAGATACACCAACTGCCTGGATTGCGGGGATGTACCAGCAAAACCCCGAGGCATCCTGTCCACTGTGGGTTAATAAGTAGGTTACAGTCTCCCCTATTTCTGTATTTTGTGCCCCAAGGGCCAGCCACCCGGAAAGGGCATCTGTTAAAAATTTGAGGTAATGTGCGGGGCGCAGGATACATTCAAATTCCCATGCATATTTCCATGTATTAAAGCTTTACGAATCAAAAACCACCAATATTCATTCTTAATTTGGTCTGACAGATGAAATGGAAGATTCTTCTTGTGGAGTTAGTAACCCCTCTGCTTTTCGAATTAAAGGATGAGAAAAAACACATGTCTGAACACTGAGACCGAGCGGTGAGGAGAGAAGGAGGAGTGAGGCGAGGGCTGCCGGCAAGGTAAGGGCTTAATTTGAATTTGGGCAGTGGCTAAACGCGAGATACTGCACATGTAGCATCACCCTCCCACCCCCCACCCCCCTACTCTAACCGGAAGGAGAAGACTCAGTAAGGTAAGGCTTGAAGTTTTTTTCTTTATCATTCTTTTTCATATATTTAAGAGCATTGTTTGGGTTTAGTTAGTTAATGTAAAGCTATGCTTCCCATATCAGTGGACCTCAGACCGTGGCAGGTGCCTCTTGCTTGAAGTGGGAGCTTAGGAATTCGTCTGACATTCCTGACTCTTCCACCTGCAAGACATGTGTCCAGCTGCAGCTCTCGTTGGACCGCATGACGGCCCTGGAGCGATACTGAGGAGGTAGTGGAAAGCACGTTTAGTGAACTGGTCACACTGCAGGTTAGGATTGCTGAGGGAGATAGTGAATGGGTGACCAAAAGGTATAAAAAGAGTTGGAACGCAGTGCAGTTGTCCATTGCGGTCATCTCCCTCCAAAACAGGTATACTATTTTGGATACTGTTGGGGAAGATGGCTCACCAGGGGAGGGCAGCAGTTACCTGGATCATGGCACTGTGTCGGGTACTGCTGTTCAGAAGGGCGGGAAAAAGACTCGTAAGGCGAATAGATAGGATGTTCTGTGGCCGACAAAATGACTCCCAGATGGTATGTTGCCTCCAAGGCGCTCGGGTCAGCGATGTTACTGATTGGCTGCAGAGCATTCTAAAAGGTCAGGGCGAACAGCCAGTTGTCTTGGTGCAGAGACGCACCAACGATATAAGTAGGAAAGGAGATGAGATCCTGAAAGAAGAATTCAGGTAGCTCGGAGAGAATTTAAAGGGTAGTGATCTCGGGAATACTACCAGTGCCAAGTGGTAGCCAGTGTAAAAGTGAAAGAATAGGTAGGATGAACACGTGGCTTGAGGGATGGTGCAGGAGGGAGGGATTCAAATTTTTTGGACATTGAGATGGGTTCTGGGAAAGGTGGGACTATTACAAAATGGACGGTCTACATCTGAACCAGGCCAGAACCAACGTCCTTGGGAGAGTTTTTGACCCTACTTTTGGGGAGTTTGTAAACTAATGTGGCAGGGGACTGGGAATCAGTCGAGACTGGAGACTAAGAAGATGGCACTAATAAAGGGAAGGGTAGGCAGAGAGCAGATGAGCGCAAATATCTGGTGGCATGAAAGGCATCTACTTTCATGCAAGGAATATAGTGTGTAAGGCCGATGAACTTAGGACTTGGATTGGTGCCTGGGAGTATGACATTATTGCAATCACAGAAACGTGGTTGAAGGAAGGGCATGATGATTAACAATGAAATGTTTCAGGATATAAACGCTTCAGAGAGGACAGAGAGGGAAGCAAAAGGGGGGTGGGGTGGAGTTGCATTGCTGGTCAAGGACAATTTCACGGCTATGCTAAAGAAGCACACAATGGAGGTCTTGGGTAGTGAGGCATTATGGGTGGAGCTGAGAAATAAGAAGGGCGCAGTTACATTGTTGGGGCCGAATTACAGGCCTCCCAACAGTGAACGTAAGGTAGAAGAACAAAGATGTACTCATATTATGGAAAGATGTAAAGGCAATAGGGGAGTGGTGATGGGAGATTTTAATTTTCACAACATTGACTAGGATACACTTAACGTCTGGAAGGGGTAGAATGTGGAAGAATTCCAGGCGAGTTTTCTACTGCAGTATGTCAATAGTCCAACGAAGGAAGGGGTCATATTGGACCTGGTACTGGGGAACGAGCCAGGACAGGTGGAAGAAGTTGTGGTGGGTGATTTCTTTGGGGAACATTAGATTAGATTAGATTATTTACAGTATGGAAACAGGCCCTTCGGCCCAACAAGTCCACACCGACCCGCCGAAGCGCAACCCAACCATACCCCTACATTTACCCCTTACCTAACACTACGGGCAATTTAGCATGGCCAATTCACCTGACCCGCACATCTTTGGACTGTGGGAGGAAACCGGAGCACCCGGAGGAAACCCATGCAGACACGGGGAGAACGTGCAAACTCCACACAGTCAGTCGCCTGAGTCGGGAATTGAACCCGGGTCTCAGGCGCTGTGAGACAGCAGTGCTAACCACTGTGGCACCGTGCCGCCCACAATTCTGCAAGTTTTAGAATATTCGCAGATAAAGTAGAAAGTGGCCCTAAGGGAAGAGTACTAAACTGGGCCAAGGCCAATTATATCAATATTAGGCTGGAACTCGGAAATATGGATTGGATACAGCTACTTGACGGGAAGTCCACATTTGAGATGTGGGAGGCTTTCAAAGATAGGTTAAAGATAGTGCAGGATAGGCATGTCCCGTTGATGGCAAAGGATAGGAGCGGCAAGATTCATGAACCATGGATGGCAGGAGAATTTGTACGACTAGCCAAGAGGAAAAGGGAAGCATACATAAGGTCTAGGTAGCTAAGAACAGAACAGGCTCCAGAGGAATATAGGAAGAGTAGGACAAGTATTAAACAAAGAATCAAGCGGGCTTAAAGGGGTCATGAAATAGCATTAGCAAGCACAATTTAGAAGAATTCCACAGCAGTTTATTCTTATATAAGAAGTAAGCAGGTAACTAGAGAAAGGATTGGTCCACTAAAGGATAACGAAGGAAGGCTGTGTGTCGAACCTGGGAGAATGGGTGAATGATTACTTTGCATCAGTATTCACTGAGGAGAGGGATATGATTAATGTGGAGAATTAAGATCGAAGTTTGATTAGTCTGGATCACGTTGACATAAATAGGGAAGATGTGTTGGGTAGTCTACAGGTTATTAACGTTGACAAATGCCCAGGACCGGATGTGATCTATCCCAGGTTGCTGAGGGAGGCGAGAGAGAAAATAAATGGGGCCCTGACAGATACCTTTATGGCATCCTGAAATACAGGTGAGGTGCCAGAGGACTGGACGGTTGCTTATTTTGTCCCCCTGTGCAAAAAGGGTAGTAGGGATATTCCAGGTAACTACAGACCAGTGAGCCTGACTCGGTAGTGGGAAAGTTGCTGGAAAGGATACTGAGGGATAGCATCTATTTATATTTAGAAAAGAATGGGCTTATCAGTGATAGCCAACATGGTTTTGCCCGGAGGAGATCGTGCCTTATCAACGTAATTGAGTTCTTCGAGGAAGTGAACAAAGTGATCGACGAAGGAAGTGCTGTTGATATCATATACATGGACTTCCGTAAGGCGTTTGATTAGGTTCTCCATGGTAGACTAATGGAGAAATTGAAGTCATATGGTGTGCAGGATGTTCTAGAAAGATGGATAAATAACTAGTTGAGAAACAGGAGAAAGAGAGTGGTAGTTGAAGGGAGTTTCTCGCAATGGAGAAAAGTGACCAGTGATATTCCACAGGGGTCAGCGTTGGGGCCACTGTTGTTTAAATATACATAGATGATCTGGAAGAGGGCGCTGTTGGTATGATCAGCAAGTTTTCAGATGACACGAAAATTGGTGGAGTAGCAGAAAGCATAAGAGACTGTCAAAGAATGCAGAAGGATATAGATAAACTGAAAAATGTGCTGCTGGAAAAGCACAGCAGGTCAGGCAGCAATCAAAGAGCCGGAGAATCGATGTTTCGGGAATATCTTCGATTCCTGAATAAGGGCTTATGCCCAAAACGGCCTTTTTGGGCATAAGCCCTTATTCAGGAATCGAAGATATTCCCGAAAAATCGATTCTCCGGCTCTTTGATTGCTGCCTGACCTGCTGTGCTTTTCCAGCACACTTTTTCAGCTCTGATCTCCACCATCTGCAGTCCTCACTTTCTCCTTTTTGATATAGATAGACTGGAGAGTTTGGCGGAAAAGTGGCAGATGGATTTCAATCCAGACAAATGCGAGGTGAGGCATTTAGGCAAGAGTAATTCTAGAGCGAATTATACAATGAATGGAAGAGCCTTTGGAAAAGTTGATGAGCAGAGAGATCTGGGAGTGCAGGTCCATTATATCCTGAAGGTTGCTGCACAGATGGATAGAGTGGTCAATAAGGCATGTAGTATGCTTGTCTTCATTGGACGGGGCATTGAGTCTAACAGCTGACAAGACATTGTTTCGGCCGCGTTTAGAATACTCTGTACAGTTCTGGTCACCACATTACCAAAATGATGTGGACGCTTTGAAGAGGGCACAGAGAAGGTTTACGAGGATGTTGCCTGGTATGGAAAGTGCTAACTATGAAGAAAGGTTGAGTAGGTTAGGTTCATTTTCATTAGAAATAAGGAGATTGAGTGAGGACCTGATTGAGCTTTATAAAATTATGAAGGGTCTAGAAAGGGTGGATAGAGACAAGTTTTTTCCCAGGGTGAAGGATTCAATAACGAGAGGTCACACTTTCAAGGTGAGAGGTGGAAAGGTTAAGGGGGAATACACGCGGTAAGTACTTCACACAGATGGTGGTGGGAGTTTGGAACGCGTTGCCAGCAGAGTTGGTAGAGGCAGGCACGGCAGGTTCATTTAAGATGCGTGTAGACAAATGCATGAAGAAGTGGGGAGCAGAGGGATACAGATGCTTAGGAATTGACCGAAAGGTTGAGACAGGACATTTGGATCGGCTCCAACATTTGTTGGAACACAAATGAGAAATTCTGAAAGGGCTGTTCAAGTGGAATTTCGCTTCGCCAGAGGATTGTGGTGCCTAGATGATTGCATTTATTCAATGTTGTTTTTGTATGTAGTAAAATGGTATACACACAGAAACGTGCTGCTGAAATCAAAAGCACATGGAGCGGTGACAAAGAATCTAATGGCCCACTCCTGCTGCTCAGTCCTGTGTTGCTATGTTCGATTCAAATCCTCACAGCTCCTGCAAGGAGCAGATGGAGGTCACTTGCTCCAAATACCTGGTCAACAGTAAGACAGGATCACATTCAGTTCCTCAAGACTGTCACACATGGTTTGGTGTCCGTTGGAAAATGTTATTTGGTTCGAAAGACGTCTCTGGTCTCTTTACAGAATGTTTCCTCTCTGCAACTTGTGCTTCATTTGTTGGTGATATTATAGACAGTCCCCATACCTCAACCAGAGATGACTCACAAAATACTTTACTCTCTCTGATTGCAACGTTCAATAAAAGAACATTCAGGAAAATTACAGCCATTAACTTTGCAATTACTGAATATGAGGACAAAATGAACAAGAACAGGTAATTCGGATGATCAAGCCATTGCATAACATCATGGCTGATATACTGTTGACAGTAACTCCTCTTTAATGCCCAAATTCTTCACCCCTCAGCTCTCTGACAGGTAAAAAATCCATCTACCTCCTCCTTAAATGCTTTCAGTGATATAGCTCCCCTAGGTCCCTAGCCCAGGTCATTCCTGACAGTGATTACCTTCTGCGAGAGGAAAGCACTACCTACCCATACACCGTCACCTATGGATATGAAAAAGAGGCGAACACAGGGGCTCAGGAAAGAGCGAATGGCTTTGATACCAAGGCAGTATTTGACTGAGAATGGTATCGGGACCACCTACTTGTTTGATCTGAATGTGGATCAGGTGTAACCTTCCCACTGGACGGGGTCTTTCAGAACATAAATAAAGAGGTTTGGGGACAGTCGCCAAAAATCCTCTCAGTCCCGGGACATCGCTTCAGGAGATCCACAGGTTAGCCCCCTCAGCACAAACATCTTCAGCTAGTCGATCGATGTATTTTCCCATCATAAGATCTGAAGTAGGTATGATGACTGAAGATCACAGAATGTTCAGAACATGTTGTCCCCCATCAGCTCCTGAAACATTCTGTGTCCATGTGCAGCAAGACCCGGACAGCATTCCGGTTTGTGCTGTTAAACTGTCGGTAACATGAGATTGAATACACTAAAATAGGGGATGATCACGTACTGAATGGAAATGAGATGTAGCAATACAGAAAACAAAGAAAAAGGGAGCTATCTTTACCTTTATTCTTCTCTCCCAGGATGTATGAAGCCCTGGTCAGGGCAGCATGTTATGCAGATCTTGAACTGAGTGGCTGGTTCAGCTGTTCCACAGTACCGTAAAGAGTAAAACTATGGGTTCATAGTGTTACAACACAGGATAAATCTACTGATTAATGAAAACCAGCAACAGTGAAAGATTTATCCCATGCAGTAATCTGTGATAATTCTAGAGTCCAAATCTATTAAAAGTAACCATTAACAACTTTATTTCTTAAAGTATAACAGAGAATAATAAACGAACGACTATTTACAACTTCTTCCTCTAACCTGTCTTTGACCTTCCCTCTCCACAATACTAGTCCGATAAGACTCCTAAATAAGATTTACAAAACAAAACGTCTTATCTAAAATCCAGGAAGCTTTCGGTTCTTCTCCATATTCCTGTCTTCTTTTCTTCTTGGGCAATCTGCTTCACCACTTACTAATCAATAAAGGTACCTATAGGAGAGCTAGTTTTCAGGCAGTCTTTACATGTTGGTAGCTTGGCAGTTCTCCTCTCAACTGTCCAATTTTCCATGGTCTTGTACCGCCAAACTATTGGATTCTATCATTGGCTGTTACGATTGTCAATGTAATAAATTAGAACTAGGTTGGAGGTGGGTATTTTGGGGTATAATTTAAAACTTGTTACAGTTGAGTTTGTTTCGAGACAATAAGCTAATCGGGTTGTTCAACCAAATGTTACATTATATCTATTTTTCAGAACTTTTGGTGCTGTCAGGTAGTTATTGTTATTTATTCATTCTCTCAAACGTACAGTGCACACACGTGTTCATCACAGAAGTCACAGGGAAATCTGACGAGGGAAGCATGACACATTGACTTCCCTAAAGGATTTCAGGCAAGCAGATTGGTTTTTATAACAAATGATAATGGTTGCTTTTAAACTCCCCAATTTCCTCCATGAGATATCAACAGACCATTATTCTGTGGCTCTAGATTTTGAGTCAATGGCTTGACCACCATAAACTGTCTTCCCTTATGTGCAGAGAACAAGCTAAACATTCTCAACAGCAATTATTTAGTGACGGACATGTGATTACAAGGAACGTGAAACTGTTGTATCCGGATTGAACAAAGGCACAAATGGTTTAGTCAGATATTGCACTGAGACTGAGGACGAGACTGGGATATCATGATGGTGGTATTGGACAGGATTGGTGAGTGGGGAGGACATGGAGAAGGAAATCTGTGAAGGACAAAATGGATTATGAAGTTTGAGAAGAGTCTGGTTCCTTCTCGCACATCAGTGAATAATGTATAAATTGTAGTTTGATAGTTATAATATATACGGAAATGAAATTTTGTTTGGAATTGAAGACATTGACTTGCGCTTTCCAAAATGTACATATCATGGGCAGAAATTCAGTTCAACCCGATTTAGTAGACAAATATAAAGACTTACCAGGAACACCAACTATCGCAAGGATGGGATAGTAACTCCCTTTAATAATCCAAAGGATATCCTGGATCCGATATGCTAATGATATCCAAGGCTGGGAAAGCCAGTAAAGACCCAAGGATAAACTCCTGTCAATTGTTTGAACATTCCAGTCTAATGTTCGCAGATTCTGATACATTATTGGAACACTCCAATCCATGGTCCTCAGATTATGAATCATTATTTTAACGTTCCTGCCTAATGTTCTCAGATTCTGATCTTTCCTCCCCCTCTCTGTCTCTCGAGCTGCTGATCCCTGTTAGTGCTGTAAGTGATGCTTCTACTCACACTATGGGATAGCACATTGAACAGAGCCCATTTATCTTTCAACGATGGATACTTTCCACTGGGATAATTAGGATTCACGGGGATTGACATTAATCACAGTGACTGAACAAATAGCTCCATTTAACCCCTTTGCTTTCAGTATTGATTTTATTAAAATTCAAAAGAATTTACTCATTTAGCTTGGGATATGTGGGGGTAGCGGAGAGAAGGAATATTGTAGATGGTAGATTGATTGCGTGTAATCATTCAATCTGCCTTGGATATGGGAGTAATGTCAAAGGGTTATCAGAACATAAACAAGTTTCTCCGTTTATAAATGGAAACATACAGTCTGTAACTACTGATCAGTGATTATAATGTCAGTAAAATATGGAGAGACCTTTTCTAGTCCATTATCTGACAGGCAAATGTGCCTACGACAACATTAGTTATAACAGGCAAATGGCTTGAATATATTAAGAGAGAATATGACGTGACACACAATTCAGATGTTAGCCAAGGATCAGAGAGGGCAGGTGAGGGTCATGCTGTTAATGTTGTCGATGTCAATCAACTGTGATTAATTTCCATGCATTGCTTTTCAATTTCAGTGTGATTATGATATTGGGGACATGGCTGCAGAGACTGGAGGGAGGGAACATGATATTTCCCAGTCATCAGTATTGGGATGTTAGTCTTTATAAATCATAAGAAAATCAAATTCCAGGATACATCTCCAATGAGAAATGAGGAGAGCCAATATTAACCATACGACCAGAAGACATTGGAGCAGACATTTGGCCATTAAGCCCATTGAGCCTGCTCCGCCATTCAATGATGGCTGTTAAGCTTCTCAACCCCATGCTTCCGATTTCTATCTGTAACCATTCATCCCCTTTACAATCAAGAACCTATCTGTCTTACTCTTAAATATACTCAATTACCTGGCCTCGACAGCCTTCTCTAGCAGTGAATTCCATAGATTTACCACTCTCTGGCTGAAGAGGTTCGTCTTTATCTGTGTTTGAAAAGTTCTTCCCTTTACGCTGTCCCCTTGGGTCCTAATCTCCCCTCCATTGGAGATATCTTCCCAAAATCCACCCTCTCCAGTTCATTCAATATTCTTTAAGTTTCAATTAGACCTCCTAACATTCTTTTGAACTCTATCAAACATAGACCCAGAGCCCTCAGATGTTCTTCATATGCTAAGCGCTTTATTCCTGGGACCACTTTCGTGAATCTTATTGAAAAATGCTCCAGGGCCAGTACACCTTTCCTGAGATATGGGACCCAAAACTGTGCGCAATAATCCAACTGTAGAGCCTCAGAAGTACATCGCTGCATTTATATTCAAGCTCCCTTGAAATAAATGGAATCATTTTACTTGCCTTCCCAACTGCTGACAACCTGCAGGTTTACCTTTCAAGATCCTTGGACTAGCAACGCCGCCTGCCCCCCTCCTCCCCCGGAGTCTTCGGAACTTGCTCGCTCTTTAGAAAATAGTCCATGCCTTTATTTTTCCTGGCAAACTGCATGACCTCACACTTGCCCACGTTATACTCCACCTGCCACTTCTTTGCTCACTCCCCTAACCTGTGCAAATCCTTCAGCAGAAGAAAGTGAGGACCGCAGATCCTGGAGATCAGAGTCAAAAAGTGTGGTGCTAGAAAAGCACAGCCAGTCAGGCGGACGCTGAGGAACAGGATATTCGACGTTTCAGTCATAAAGCCTTGATCGGGAATGAAGTGGGTGGACGGAAAGGGGTTGAAAGGTGAATGGGAGGGGGTTGGAGGAAGGTATCTTGGAAGGCGATGGCTCAATGGAGGTGAGTGGTGAGAGTGGAAGATGGAGTGGATAGATGGGAAGGAAGATAGATATGTAGGACAGTTGGTGGTGCTCAGTTGGAGGATTAGATCTGGGATAAGGTGGAAGGGGAGGAGATGAGGAGACTGGTGACATTGCGTTGGATGCCATTGGTTGAAGGGTTCCAAGGTGGAAGAAAACACGCTCTTCCTCCAGACGAATCGTGGCGAGAATGTGGCATTGGAGGAAGTCAAGACCTTGCATGTCCTTTGAAGAGTAGCAGGGGGAGGCGAAGTATTCCGCCACAGGGAAGTGGGGTTGTTGAATGTGTGATGGAGAGTATTCTCTGAACCGTTGTGCAAGTTGACATCCTGTCATGTTTGCATGCACAGGATATTATCTGCCTAGTGTGGAAGGATCATTTGCGGATTTGGATTGAGGTGAGGAGGAAGTTGTTGGCACAGGTTTCATACCTTTTGCAATGGCAAGGGAAGGTGCCGGGAGTGGAAGTTGGCTTGTTGGGGTGTGGGGGGTGGGGGGGTGGGGGGGGATCACGTGAACCTAACAAGGGAGTGGTGAAGGGAATGGTCTCTGCAGAATGCTGATAGGGGTAGGGAGGGAAGTTTAGCTCTGGTGGTGTGGTCTCACTGTTAGTGGCAGAAATGGTGGAGGATAATGCGTTGTATCCTGAGGTTGGTGGTATGGAAGGCGAGCATCAGAGAGGTGCTAGAGGGTGCTACTGCACCCTCCCGCAGCCGAACCACCTCTTCGATGCTTCCTATCCCTCTATTCCATCTTAGCACTGTTTGAAAAATTAGTCAGCATGACCTGAGTTCCTTCATGTAGACCATTAAGCCCCAAAGCGAATTTTGTGGTCCCAACACTGAGTCTTGAGGAATACCACTGTCATTGTATGCCATCTTGAGAAGGACACTTTTATCCCTACTCTCTGCTTTCTGTCAGACGCCCATGCATCTATCCAAGCTAGCACCTTGCCTGTAACACCAAGGGCCCTAATATTTCTCAATAGCCTCCTGCATGGCACCATATCAATTAATTTTGGAGCAGCAGGTGGATAACATCTACGTTCTCTTTGGTCAAATCTGCTCGCTACTGCCTCAAAGTATTCCAGCAGGTTTGTCAGGCATGAACTCCCATTGATGGAACAATGCTGACTTTGCACTATTTTCCTAAATACTTCCAAGAAATCACATCCTTCATGATGGATTCCAGGATGTTACCCACAAACAAGATTAGGCTAATCAGTCTGTAATTTTCCAACTTCTGCCTAACTCCCTTATGAAAGGGAGTGTCACGTTACCAATTGTCCAGCCATTCCTGATTTTAGTCATTCCTGAAAGATTACCATTTTCACTTTCACTACCTCTTCAGCTATCTCCCTTACAATGCTGGGGTGTAGTCCATTTGGTTCACGTGATTTATCCAAATTCAGGCCATTCAGTTTTCCAGCATGTTCCCCTTGTTGATGACCACCATACTCAACTCTGCCCTCTCACTTTCTTCAATTTTTGGGAAATTACTCGTGTCTTCCATCATGAACATTGGTGCAAGGTTCCTCATGCATTTCTTTGTTTTCCACTACAGTCTCTCCAGCATCATTTTCCAGTGGTCCATATTCACTTTTGCCTCTTTTTTGCACTTTATATATCTAAAGAACCTCTTACAGTCTCGTTTCTATTACTGGTTAGGTTACTTTCATATCTAATCTTTTTTTGCCGTCTGTTAGTCTTTGTAAGTTTCCCATTTCTCTAGTTTCCTACTGCCCCTCACCACATTATACGCTTGCTCCTTTGCTTGTATGCAATCCCTTACTTCCGTCGTCAGCCCTGGCTGCCTCATCCTCCCTGTACCATGCCCCTATTTCTCGGCAATTCTCCTGAATTAATCTTGGAATCTGTTGCCATTGCTGTTCCCCTGTCTTTCATGC
Source organism: Hemiscyllium ocellatum (assembly GCF_020745735.1). Classification (NCBI taxonomy): domain Eukaryota; kingdom Metazoa; phylum Chordata; class Chondrichthyes; order Orectolobiformes; family Hemiscylliidae; genus Hemiscyllium; species Hemiscyllium ocellatum. The sequence continues at coordinate 457,232 of NW_026867690.1, forward strand.
TTGACCCCTCTCCCAGTCATCCTACCCAGCTTCTCCCTAATGCCTCCGAAGTTGCCTTTATTCAGCTGAAATACTGTTACCTCTGATTCTATCTTCTCTCTCTCAAATTGCAGAATAAAGTCAACCATGTTCTGATCATTCCTTCCGAAGTTTACCTTCTGCCTAATCTCCCTTACGAATCCTGTGTCATTAAATCCAGTATCATCTGTTCCCGATTGGGCTCCACCAGAAGTTGCTCCAAAAAACCATCTCATAAACATTCCTAAAATTCCTTTTCTTGCAAACCATTACCAATCTAATGTTCCCAGTGCCCCTGCATACTGAAATCACCCATGATTACTGTACTTTGCCTTTCCTACACATCTTCTCTATCTCCTGGTGTATCTTGTGCCCCAGCTCCTGACTACTCTTTGAAACCATGCACAAGACTTCAACTGTGGTTGTTTTACCTTTGTGGTTCCTCAATTCTACCCACGCAGATTCTACACCATCTGCCCTTACTTCCCTTCTTACTATTGATTTAATCTCATTTCTTACTAATAATGCAAATCTACTCCCTCTGCCCACCTGCCTATCTTTTCGATAGGATAAATATCCTTAAATATTCAGATCGCCTTGCAGCCACATCTCCATGATGCCCATCACTTCATACCTGCCGATTTAGTTCTGCGCCACAAGTTAATTTACCTTATTCCTGACACAGCATGCATTCAGTTGTAACCCCTTCAGTCCTGCAGTAACCGTCCCTCTTCTCATTTGCATTCATTTGTGCAGTGTGCTTGAAGTTTGATATGTTAAACATTTCCAGATGCTCTATCCTATTTTTGTCTGTGCCGGAGATTTTAAAAACCTCTCCTGAGTTCTGTACTCTTACCTCCTCTTTTAATTCGGCTTTTCTAATTAAACCCTATAACACACACACACACACACACACACACACACACACACACACACACACACACACACACACACACACACACACACACACACACACACACACACACACACACACACACACACACACACACACACCTGTCTGCAGCCCCGGTTGGGATTCACTTGGACTCTGGATCCAACACAGTTCAGTTGACGACTGTCCCATCGGAGCATGTCCTTTCTTCCTCAGTTATAAAATGTGTTTATTCAACACAAAATACAAGGATAAAAAAGCGTTTCTGTACATACCAAAATATCAAAACTACAAAAACATAATATTGTTAAATTACACTTACTGTGTGGAGCTATATAAATTGTCATGTGAATTACAAAACCATGCAAGTGGTGTGCAAACTTTATCAATCATTATTTGACTCACAGCTGCGATCCTGATTTCCCCTCTGCCAGTGATTCCCTTCACTGAGATTCCACCCTGCCTCACACGCAGTGTCTAGAGGGGCTACAAGTTCCTGTTGGCCCAGAATATTTAAATTAATCCACCTTACTCCCGGAACCAATCTATTAGTCTATTGGATTGTGTTGAGCTGTCAGCAACTCAGCTCTGGGGTGTTATTGGCGATAAAGGATACTGGATGACAGTCAGTATCAACATGGTGCTCACAGGGTATGGCACCAGACAGAGGGCTTGCGGCCTGCGAGGTTCGAAGAAAAGTTTCTGTGTGTTCCTCCTCATGCTATCTCCTGATTTAACTTCGCATTCGTCTGACACCCCTTGCTCTCACTCACTCTGTCGCTCTTTTTTTCACTCTGTTTATCTCACTTCACTGTCTCTCTCTCTCTCTGTTTATTTCTCTCCCTCTCAGTCTAGCTCCGATCATTCCCTCTATTTTCAAGTTATCAAGTTGGAGAACTCTTGGACGCATGGTGGGCTGAATGGCCTCCTTCTGTGTTGTATTAATTATGAAATTCTCTGACCCACAGTAACAAGTTTTGGTGCCTGGAGAGACAAGCTGGTCCAGTGAAGGACACAGTGGACATTTAATCATTATCTCTTCCTATTTTCTGACATGCAGCAACATCGAAATATCTGTTGAAACAAACAGATTCCTCAAATTAAAATCAACACACTTCTGACTGCCAGGCCACTGTGTTTAGTACCCTTTGTTTTTTTTATGCTGGTCTTTGCTGTACTGCGATTAGTCTCCAACTCATCCTCAGTCACTGTACCTGTGGACCTATTCTGGGTTTCCACACATCCCTCCCCCACCGCCGCCACACACTAGTTTAAACCCTCGTAAAGGACGATAGCAAACCTGCCTGCCAGGTTGTTGCTGCCAGTTCAAGTCTATCCCGCCCATCTTGTGTATATCCTATCAACCCGGGAATCCCAATGATCCACATATCCGAGATTGTTATCAGTTCATGTGCATCCCGTCCTTCTTGTGTGTATCCTACTGACCTGTGAATCCCAATAATCCTCATATTGTAAATTGCTGCCAGTTTAGGTTCATCCCGTCCTTTTTGTGTATATCCTACCGACTCGGGAATCCCAATTTCCACATATCGGAAGTGCTGCCTCCCCGACCAGCTCTTTGATCGTGTATTTAACCGTGTTACCTTACGATTCCTAAACTCACTCGCACGTGGCATATTCTAATGTCTCCAAAATTCAAATATCGTTTCAGCACAACTCCAGCAAGGACTTTTCTTTAAACTGGATACACTTGACAATAAAAACGTCAGGAAAGTGGGACCACTGAATCTGTCCAATGACCGCCGGATCTGATATCTATGCGCGCCTCCAAACTTGTTTGACAAGGCATACATATGGACCATCTATTTGCAGATGGACGCGGATAAACAGAAGATTAGAAAATGTCAGAGCAGATGGCTGTAATTCAGCCTGTTTACTTAGCTTTGCTGTTGAATTGGATTCTAGTTATTCTGTTCCTTTCTATGGCAGGGTCTTTACCCAGCATCCCCAGCGGGTCAGAAAGTTCCCATTGTCGTTGTGTGCACAGTCCTGCGAAGGGAGTATCCAGTGCCAGGCAATGGGGTTGTGGGAAGTCCCGGGGTGGCACAAGGAAAGGCTGCATGTAGTGACGATGGACTGAGGGAACTGAGAGAGATGAAATGGACATCCTCGGACACTGCCCTCAGGCAAGTAGCTGGGCAAGATTCCTAAACACCCAGAGGAACCCACGAACCACGGCTGCTTTTACAAAAACCTGTCACATTTGCTGCATTTTTCCATCGAACAAAAGCAAAAATACTGTAGATGGTAGAAATCTGATGCAAACACAGAGCCATACTGTAGAGATAGAAAGAGTTAACACTCCCAACGTAGACACAGCAGACACGGGAAGAATGTACAAAGTCCACAATGACAGGGTCCAAGAGATTGGAAATGAACGCAGGTCCCTAGCACTGTGAGGCCGCATTGCTGTGTCACCATACTGGCCATTGCTCGATAATTGGGGATAGTATAGTTAAAAGCATAGATACTGTTCTCCGTGATCGGGATTAAGAGTCCTGAAGGTTGTGTTGCCTACATGGTGCTCGGGTTTGGGATATATCATCTGGGTTGCAGAACTTGGAGAAGGAGGGGACTGATGCAGTGGTCAGGGTCCGTGTAGCTACCAACAGCTGGACAAACAAATGACAATGAGAAGTGTGACGGGTAAGACAAGGCTGAACTATTATATCAGAAGGCATGCAGTATAAGGAATATGGTAGATGAGCTTGTGACTCATTCATAAATTGGAAGGTTCGACATAGTGGGCATTACAGGGATATCGCTGCAAGAGGATCAGGATTGGGAGCTGAATATTCAAGGATATTCATCCTGGATAAAAGATAGTCAGGTAGGCAGATAGATAGAGTTTTTTCAGTATTAAGAATGGAATTGAATCAATAATCAATATTAAGAAATGAAATAAGGTCAGATGGTGTAGAATCTGTGTCGGTAGAATTGAGGAATCAAAAAGGTGGAAAAATACAGTTGGAGTTATATACAGGGAGCTGGGGTGTAAGATACACCAGGAACTAGAAAGATCTGCAGAAAAGGCAAAGTTACAGTGATCATGTGGGATCTTATTATACCGATGGACTGGGAATTCAGATTGATAGTGGTTGGCAGGTAAAGGAATTTGTGGAATGTCTACCAGATGGCTTTTGGAGCAGCTTGTGCAGGCAGATTAGATGGGGGGAGCTGAAAGTGACAGTGATCATAATATGATTGAATTTACTCTGCAATTTCAGGTGGCGAAGTTAGAATCAGAAGTAACTGTATTCCAGCTGAATAAAAGCCATTGCACAGACAGGAGTGAGGAGATGGGTAGAATTGACTGGGAGACGGGTCCAGCAGGAAAGACAGTGCAACAGCAATGGCAGGAGATTTTTGGAGTAATTCAGGATACAGCAGAGATTTACCCTAAGGAAAAAGAGACTTGTATAGGGAGGCTGGGACAACCATCGCTGACTAGGGAAGTCGGGTACAGCATAAAAGCAAAAGAGAAATGATATAATGTGGCAAAGTGCAGTGGGAAACCTGAGGATTAGAAAGCTTACAAAGACAAAACAGAGGGCAAAAGAAATCAAATAAGGAGGGATATTATTAAATATGGGGGTAATCTAGCCAGTAATGTAAAGGAAGACTTTAACAGTTTCTTTCAATATATAAAGCATAAAAGAGCGGCAAAAGTGAACATTGGGCTGCTGGAAAATGATACTGGAGAGATAGCAGTGGGGATGAGAAAATGGCCAAGGAACTGAATAATTACTTTGCATCAGCTTTCATGGTGGAAGGCACGAGTAACACCTTAAACATTCAAGAGGTTGAGGGACCAGAGCTGAGTATGATGGCCCCCACTATGGAGAACATGCTAGAAAAAAATGTAATGGCCCGAAGTTAGGTTAACAACGCTGACCAGATGGACTACATCCCAGTATTATACGGGAGATAGCTGTAGAGGGAGTGGAGGCAATCGTGGTTATCTTTCAGGAATCACTAGAGCAAGGAACGATCCCAGAGCACTGGAAACCCACTAAAATGACACCCCTTTTTAACAAGGGAGTAAGGAAAAAGACAAAAACAAACCCACCATCAATAGTTTATCCTCTGTCATGGGTAAGATCGTGGAATCCATTGTGAAGAATTAGATTTCTGAATAGTTGAAAGTGTTTGGTAAAATCGGGCAAAGTCAGAATGATTTCATCAAGGCAAATTAATGCCTGACAAATCTATTGGAATTCTTTGAAGAGGAAATGATCAGCTCAACCAAGCACAGCCAATGGATGTAATACACCTGGAATTCAAGAAGGCCTTTGACAAGGTGTCACACAGGAGATTACTGAGTATGATAAGTGCCCGTGCTGTTAGAGGCGAGGTAGTGCATGGATAGAAGCTTGTCTGTCTGGCAGAAAACAGAGAGTGGGGATAAAAGAGTACTTCTCAGGATGGCAGCTGGTGACAAGTGGTGATCTAGAATTCTCAGTTTTGGAATCATAACTTTTTACTTGTTACATTAACAATCTAGATGAGGGAATGGAGGGCACTCTGATTAGATTTTCAGACGATACGAAGATAGGGAGATGGTCAGGTCGTATTGAGGAAGCGGAGAGGCTGAACAAGGATTTGGACAGGTAAAGAGATCGTCAGATGCACTCCAACGTTGGAAAGTGTGAGGTCATGCACCTTGGCACGAAGAATAGAGGCATGGTCTATTTTCTAAATGGCGAGAAATTCAGAAATTTGAAGTGCAAAGGGACCTGGGAGTTCTAGTGCAGGGTTCTGTCAAGGTCAGCTTGCAGGTTGACAGTAGTTAGGAGGGCAATTGCAATTATGATTAGGAGCATTTACTCCGAAAAGAATTGAATATAAGAACTGACTTGATACGGCTCTGGTCAGACCACATTTGGAGTATTGTGCTCATGTTTTAGCTCCATACCTCAGGAAGGATGTACTGATCCTGGAGCGTGTTCAGAAGATTTTCACGAGAATGGTCATCGGAATGAAAAGTTTGTTGCGTGAGGAATGTTTGAGTACTCTGGGTCTATACTTGATAAAGGTTGAAAGGATGAGAGTGAATGTAATTGAAATAGACAGAATACTGAATGACCTGGAGAGAGTGGGTGTTGATAATATGTTTCCATTGGATTAGAATCCGAGGGCACAGCCTTAGATAAAAGCGATCACCTTTTAGAACAGTGATCAGGAGAAAGTTATTGAACCATAGAAGGGTGAATCTTTGAAATGTATTGCCACAGAAGGCTGTGGAGGCAGGTCATTGAGTATGTTTGAGAGGGAGATAGATAGTTTTTGATTATCCAGGGGATGAAGGGTTACGGGGAGAAGGTCGGAGAGTGGTTTTGAGAAACCTATCAGAGATGATTGAATGACGGAGAAGACCCGATGGGCTAACTGTCCTAATTTATGCTCCAATGCCTTATAGTCTTCTGGTCTAAACCTTAAGGAAGTACCTTGCATCTCTGAGAAGACAGATGCATGTTCTTCATGAAGGTGATATGCTTTTGGGAATAGTTAACTGTTTTAAAATGAATGTATTGCGGCCGCTGTCGGGGTGGTGGATAATATGATATTCAGTGCAGCATCACATACCAACTGCACTGTATTAATGTGCGGAGAGTATATTCAAAACTTGGACCTCTCCGTCTCTCTCAATGGGGAGTAGGGGTTGGGGTGGGTAGGCGTAACGTCCACCCAAGCACTTAAACTATCCTGAATCATGCATCCCGAGTGAAATAGCAGTCATGGAATTTATCACATTGTCTGTTTAGAATAAAAGGAGTGATTGTCCATCCCTCTCAGGGTTCAATGCAATCACCTCTTATTCTCTCACAGCGCTGGAGATTAACCTTCACTCACTCCTCATGGTGCCATCATCCCAGGGATTAATCTGGTGGAACTCCTCTTCACTCTCCCTGTGGGAAGGAGATCACTCCATATAAAGGAAAGAAAATCTGTCCACAATACCCCAAATACTGCCTCAACAACACTCTCAGGTTTGATCACAATAATTCCTTTCCCTCATTTAGCTGGCTCCGTTTCTTCCGTGTGAAACAGGAAACCATTCATTTTCATCGCACTGCCACTGATGTAGAAGTTAAAAAACATCCTCACATCTGTAGGTCAGCATTAATAAAGCCAGCACCAGAGGTGCCCATGGAGATGGACATAACTCTTGGAAGAGACCCAATCACAAAGAATACATCTAAAACAGTGTATGGCTACCTAACTGAATGGAAATGAGTCGTTGGAATATGGGATGCAGGCAGAGGAATGGAGCTACCTTACCTTTTGTTCTGCCCTCACAGGATGTGTGCAGCCCTGGTCAGGCCAGCATGTTATGTCGATCTTGAACTGAGTGGCTGGTTCAGCTGCTCCACAGGACCATAAATAGTAAAGCAAATTGCCATGGGTTTGCAGTTAAACAGAGACTTGACCAGAGAAGGATGACCCACTGCCTTCTCTAATGGGCATAAGGCAAGCCGATATCAACAGATTATTATTCTGTTGTTCTAGAATACGAGTCAATGACGTGACCCACCATACACTGTCTGCCCATCTTTCAGATTTTGTGCAGAGAACAAGTTAAACATCTCAAATGCAATTATTTTCCAATGGACACGTGGTTAGAAGGGACATGAAACAGATGTATCTGGAATTAACAAAGGCACAAACGATGGTTTATTCAGGAATTGAACTGAGGCTGAGGAGGAGACTGGGACATATTAATTGTGGTACGGGATAGGATTGGTGTGTGGGGAGGATATGGAGATGTACCCTTTGCAGGACAAAACGAATTAAAGAGGTTGAGAACAGTATGTTTTATCCTCGCGTGTTGGTAAGTAATTTGTAAATAATAGTTCGCTAGTTATAATTTCTAAGGAATAGAATTTTTGATTGGAGCTGAAAATGTTGGGTTGCACCTTTACAAAATCTGCATATCATGAGCATCGAATCAGTTCAGACCGTTTCACTAAACAGACAGGGCGACTTACCAGGAACACCAACTGTAGCAAGGATAGGATAGTAACCAGCTTGAATAACCATCAGTACATCTTGAATCCGCGATGCTAATGATATCCAAGGTTGGGAAAGCCAGTACAGACCATAGGATAAACTCCTATCCATTGTTGGATCATTCCAGTCTAATGTTCCCAGATTCCCATCTCTCCTGCCCTTCTCTCTGAAGCTGCTAATCCCTGTTACTGCTGTTGGCCATGCTCCCGCTCATACTATGGGATACAACACTGAAAGCATTCCCTTATTGATAGAAGAGAGGAACTCTCTAGGGATGCATACGATCCATGGAGACTGACATCATTACAATCACTGAACAAATAGCTCCAGTTAACCCCTTTGAATTCAATGCTACTTTATTAAAATTCAAAATAACGTTAAACATTTATGCATTCTCGGTGTGATATGCGAGTGTGACTGAAGGAAGGAATGTTGCAGATGGCAGATTGATTGTGTGTAATCATTCAGTCAGCTTTGGATATGGAAGTAATGCCAGAAGTTTAATGGAACATAAACATGCTTCTCTGTTCATAAATACAGAAATAAATTCAATAACTACTGATCAGTCATTGCAAAATCGGTTAAACATCGAGAAAACATCTATCAACCAAGATCTGATAGCAAAATGTGCCAAAAAAAAACGTGGGTTACAACAAACAAACGGCATGGATACGTTAACAGAGAATTACACATGACAAACACAGTTCAGATTGTTATTCCAGGATTAGGAAGGGCAGGTGTGGGTCATGCTGTTGATGTTATCGATGTTAAGGAACTGTCATGAAGTGTCATTTAATGGACTTCAATTACATTGTGATTGTGATATTGGGGCAAAGACAGAAGACAGAGAGGATTGGGGGACATGGCTGATTAGACTGGGTGGAGGGACAGTGATGTTCCTCATTTACCAGAATTGGAATGTTACACTTCATAACTCATATAAGGAACAGATTCAAGAATATATCTACAATGAGGAATTAGCAGACACAATATTAATGAAATACGTTTATGCAATATAAAATACAGGAACAAAATTATTTTCTGCACACACCAATATATGCAAAGTACAAGGAGATAAGGTTATTAAAATACACTCTTGATATTGAGCTGTATAAATTGAAACGTGAATTACATAACAAACTTTATCAATCATTATTTGACCCACAGCTAAGATCGTGATTTCACTCCTGTCAGTGAGTCCCCTCACTGAGATTCTCTGGCCTAGTCTCTCATACAGTATCGGTGAGGGGTGTGTGTGGGGGGAGGGTGTCGTGGAGACGGGGTGGTGGTTATCATTTCCTGCTGCTCCTGGCACAGTCTATTTAAAAACTCTGCTTTCTCCATGGAACCAATCTATTGGTCTAATGAGTTCTGTTTCACTGTCAGTAACCCAGCTCTGTGATATTGTTGGAAATACATAATCTGGGATGACAGGTATTATCAGCACAGTGCTCACAATGCACGGAGCCTAGACAAAGGGGTTGCCGTCCAGAAAAATTTCTGAATGAAACTTATAACTTCTGTCTGTCCATATTTATCTACCGTAATGCAGTCTTCTGATCTACCTAACTTCACCCTCATCTAACACCTATTTCTCTCACACTCAGTCAGTCGCTCCCCTTTCTATACATTCTCAGTTTATGTCGCTTCACTTGCTTTCTCTCTGTTTATTTCTATCTCACACAATCTCTCTTCACACACACTCTCTGTCTCCAATTGTGCAGTTGGAGAGCTTGCGACTCTACGATGGGCTGAATGGCCTACTTCCATGCCATAATGTTTGAGGTTCTCTGACCCACAATAAATACTTCCTGGACAGACATGCTGGTCCGGTGACAGGTACAGTGCGCAATCACCATTATCTTTTCCTGCTCTTCTCTGGTGTACAGCTGCCTTGAAATGTCTGTTCAAACAAAACAGACTGAATGAAATTCGAGCAGTCGAGAAGGCGTTCATGAGTGTGTGTTTCAATCAGGATTTATGAAGGATGAGAATCCAGAAAAAACATAAACAATGAATGAAAAACAGGGTAACACAAGAAATGGCAGCTGAGTACAACACGTGGTTCCAAGTAGGTCTCATGGTATTACCAATAGGTTATCAATCCAGAAAAATCAGCTCATGTTGTGGATCGAGGTTGAATCCCGCCACTGCAGATGGTGAAAATTCAATTCAATAATGTAAAAATATCCTTGGAATTAAGAATCTACTGCTGAGAATGAAATCATTGCCGATTGTCAGAAAAATCCACCTGGTTCGCTAATATCCTGCAATGAAGGAATCCTCACCTGGTCTGGCTGACATGCAATTCCAGACCCAAAGCAATGTCATTGACTCCCAGTCGCCCCCTGAAAAGGTCTAATGAGTCATTCAGTTGTTCCAATCGCTACAACGTTTCAAACAAATGAAACGGGATGGAGCACCTGGCATCAAAATGGGGACCGGAAAAGTCAACATTAGAAACATCACTGTAGAACCTACAAAATCTTCCTTACTAACATCTGAGGTCTAGTACCAACATTGGAACAACTGCCTTACAGACTAGTCAAGAAACAGCCTGACATAGCCATACTCACGGAATCATACCTTACGGAAATAACAGAAATTAAACATGGACAAAGGAGTATCTCACTGATTACTACGTAACGTCGTTCCTCATCTGAATCAGTACTCCTCCATGTTAAACAACACTTTGAGAAAGCACTGACTGTGGCAAGGGCACAAAGTGTGTTCTGGTCTGGGAGATTTCAAAGTCGACCATCAAGAATGGTTTTGGCAGCAGTACTACTGATCACGCTGGTCGGGTCCTAAAGGACATAGCTATAGATTCGGTCTGCAGCAGATGGTGAGGGAAAGAACGAGAGGCTTAAAAAGCATACCTGACCAACCTACAAACTGCAGATGTATATGTCCATGACAGTCAGTGCTTTCTCCAAGTGTTGTTTAACATGGAGGAGGGCTGATTCAGATAAGGAACGACGTTACGTAGTAATCAGTGAGAGACTCCTTTGTCCATGTTAATTCCAGTTGTTTCCGCAAGGTATGATTCCGTGAGTATGGCTATGTCAGGCTGTTTCTTGACTAGTCTGTAAGGATGTGGTTCCAATGTTGGCACTAAACCTCAGATGTTAGTAAGTAAGACTTTGCAGGTTCTACAATGATGTTTCTAATGTTGACATTTCCGGTGCCCATTTCGATGTCAGGTGGTCCATCCCGTTTCATTTGTTTGAAACTTTGTAGCGATTGGAACAACTGAATGACTCATTAGACCATTTCAGGTGGCGATTGGAGTCAATGACATTGCTTTGGGTCTGGAATTGCATGTCAGCCAGACCAGATATGGATTCCTTCATTGCAGGATATTATTGAACCAGGTGAATTTTTCTGACAATCGGCAATGATTTCATTCTCAGCAGTAGATTCTTAATTCCAGGGATATTTTTGCATTATTGAATTGAATTTCCACCATCTGCAGTGGCGGGATTCAACCTCGATCCACAGAACATGAGCTGATTTTTCTGGACTGATAATCTATTGGTAATACCATGAGACCTACTTGGAACCACGTGTTGTACTCATCTGACATTTCTTGTGTTACCTGTTTTTCATTCATTGCTTATATTTTTCTGGAATCTCATCCTTCATATAATCCTGATTGAAATACACATTCATGAACGCCTTATCGAATGCTCGAATATATAAAGGTAAAATGTTCATCTGCTGAAGCTTCCAAACAGAAATACTTGCGTGCCAGATAGCATAAACAGTAACGGACAGACAGAGCTTAGCGATCCCAGAACCAATGCATCAGAAATACGCTCTGCAGTCCTGCTAATCCGATCATGAATGGTGGCGGACGATCAAACCACTCACCGGAGTTGGGGTCTCCACAAATATCCCTAACCTCAATGATGGAAGAGCCCAGCACATCCGTGCAAAATAGAATGCTGAAGCTTTCGTTGCAATCTTCGGTCAGAAGTTTTGACTGAATGATCCATTTCGGCGTCCGCTGGTGGTCTGCATCATTACAGATAGCAACCTTCAGGAAATTCGATTAACTGATATCAAGAAACGGTTGTAGGCACTGGATACTGCAAAGGCTATAGGCCCTGATACTATGCTGGCAATAGTCCTGAAGACTTGTACTCCAGAACATCCCGCTGCCTTTGCCAAGCTGTTCCAGTACGTTTGCAAACCAACAATGGGGGAAAACAGCTCAAGTGTGTTCTGTACATGAAACGCAGGACAAATTCGACCCGTCCAAATACCACCTTATCAGACTACTCTCCATCATCAGTAAAATGATGGAAGGTGTCATCAACAGTGCCATCAAGCAGCACCTGCTCAAAACTAACATGCTCAGTGGTGCCCAGTTTGAGGTTTGCCAGGGTCACTCAGCTCCTGAACCCGTCACAGCCTTGGTGCAAATATAGAAAAAGGAACTGAATTCCAGCCCTTGACATCAAGGCTGCATTCTGCCAAATGTGACATCAAGGACCCCAAGCAAAAACGGTATCGAGGGCCAACACTCCATTATTGGAGTCATACCTGACAGATAGGAAGATGGTCATTGTTGTTGCAGGTCAGTCATCTCAGCTCCAGAACATCTCTGCAGTAGTCCCTTATAATAATGCCCTAGGTCCAAACAGCTTCAGCTGCTTGAACAATAACCTTCCTTCCATCATAAGGTCAGAATTGAGGATATTCGATGATGACTGCACAATGTTCAGCACCATTCGCAAATGTTCAGATACGGAAGCAGGCCATGCCCAAAGCAACAATATCTGGGCAATATCCAGGCTTGGGCTGTCAAGTGGCAAGTAACATTTGCACCACATAAATTCAGACAATGACTGCCATCAATAAGAAACAATATAACCACTTTGCATTCAGCAGCATTATCATCACTAATCTCCCCCAGTATCAATATCCTGGGAGGTATAATTGATCAGAAACTCAACCGGACTCGCCACATGAATCTAAGAGCAGATCAGAGGCTAGGAATACTGCATGAGTGACTCACCTCCTGACGACCCAAAGCCTGTCCATCATCTACAAGGCACAAGTCAGGAAGGAAATGGAATATCCTCACTTGCCTGAATGGGTACAGCCCCAACAACACTAAACAAGCTTGACACAATCCAGGACAAAACAGCCCATTTGATTTGCACCACATCCACAAGCATTCACTCCCTTCACCATGGTCACTCAGGAGCAGCAGTGTGCACTACCTACAAGACACAATGGAGAAATACTCAAAGATCCTCAGACAGCTCCTTCCAATCTCACAAACACTTCCATCTGGAATGAAAGACCAGTAGACCTTTGGGAACACCACCACCTTCAAATTCTCCTCCAAACGAGGCAACATCCTGATTTGGAAATGCATTGCCGTTCCTTCACTGTTGCTGTGTGAAAACCCTGGAATTCCCTCCTTAATCACTCGTGGGTCAGCGCACAGCAGGTAGGTTGCAGCAGTTCGAGAAGGCAGCTCAGCACCACCTCCTCAAGTGCAACTGGGGACGGGCAAGAAATGCTGGGCACATCCAGCGATGCCCACATCCAAAAAAGACTTTTTAAAAAATAGTTCCAAGTGGAGCATCTCGAAGGGACAAGTTATCTGATTTGAACACGCACAGGAAAACAGTCTTTCTAATATTGAACATTTTAGACCTTTCGATGACTTATTGTTGCTGAGTGCTATGTTAAATTGTATCTGTTTTAGTTAAATCAACAATACTGGCATAACAAGATCAACCCATCGAAAATACCAGGCAGAAAATGGCAATCATCGTAGAGAGAATGTACTCCCGCCAGATGAGACTCACTGATAGCAGCTCATATTCAAAATATTAATGGAATACTGGCTGACACTGAATCCTCCCACTGTCCATATCACAGGGGTTACCATTAACCAGAACGTGAAGTCAAATCAGCATCCAAATGCAAGGGTTACAAGAGCAAGTCAGAGACTTACAAGTCTATACTGAATAATAGACCCTATGACCTAAACGACATGAGATATAGCAATAGATTTAGGCCATTCAGCCCATTCCTTCACTCTGATATTGTGCAATTTTGTCATTGACTCTATGAAAAGTGGAAATATCTTCTACACACTGACTGTATCAATCTTTTCAGTAATCCATTAATTTCAATCAGATCCCCCTCACCCTCCACCATTCTTCTACATTCCATCATGTACACACATTAGCGCTCATATGACAAGCCGTCATCCCCAGGATGGATCACCTCCAACACCAGCAGATCATTCTCCAGAGATAGTGTCCGAAACAGCTTACAATTGGCAAAATGCCGTCTGTCATAGCCCATTACATTCTCAGCAGTATGTCTCCCGTCTTGCATTCTTGCTCTCTTGAAATGAATGCGAACATTGCTTTTGCTTTCCTAACCTCCAACTGAACATGCACTTTAACCATAAGAGAGGACGCATGTTTCAAAATGCTTTTGTGCTTCAGATTTAATGGATCCTATTAGAAACGGTGTCTCCTCTATTCTGCCTACCAAAGTCCATATTTTCACACGTTCCCATATTAAGTTCCATCAGCCACGTGTTTTCCCACAGTCCTAAACTGTTCAAGCCTTTCTGCAGCTTCCCCACTTCCTCAATATCATCTGCAAACTTAGGAAAACTGAACTCAAGTCCTTTGTTCAGTTTTTTCATATATAATATATTTCCTGGCTCCCTAAGGACCGTTCACCATCTATTAGGCACAACAGTCAAGGTGTTTGACTCAATTCAGGTTGAAGCAGTGGCATGACTTGAATTACACCTGTAAAGTCTTAACTCCCTGCACCACTGACTCTCAGTAGAAGCACACCCTACCCCCTTTTGTTGTGAGTTTACTTCATTATGGCGCAGAATCCCAGTCTATTGATCACACTCCGTCTCAACACTAACTGAGTGGTGCTCACAACAACCATGATACTGTGTATTGATGACGATGGAGGGAGGTCAGCGACGGGATGTCTATGATGAATAACTGTGTGACTGCCAGGCTGAAACCAGCCTCGGATGTGCCTGTGCCTGCTGTCACCGCTGCAGGCATGATCAGTCTCCCTGCAGGTCAAATCATGGAAAGCAACGGGCCTGGATAGTGTGCCCAGCTGAGCACTCAGATCCTGTGAGGACCAACTGGCAGAGGTATTCACATACAATTTAAGCCTTTCCCTCCACAAGCTCATGTCCCAATCTGCATCAACCTTGTAAGTGAGAAAGCTCATGCTTTAATGACTTGATGATTACCGCCCAATGGCTCTAACCTCAATAAACATGGAGTCATTTGAAAGGCTGGTTATGGCCCACATCACCTCCAATCTCCCAGCCTGACTTGGTCCCCTATAATATGCCGACTGATGTAACGGGTCCACAACAGATGCCATACCCCAAGCCCTGCACTCATCCCGAGGACATCTGGACAACAATGACACCTACACCAGACTCCTGCTCATTGAGTACAGCTCCAACTTAAACATCATTATCCCCTCCAGACTGATCTCAAACTTTCGTGAGCTTAGTCGCGGCTCCACCCTCTGCAACTGGATCCCCCGGTTTCTGACCCACTGACCACAATTAGTGAAGATAGATATCTGCACTTCCGTCACAATAACACTCAACACTGGAGCACCTGGAGGATGTCTCCCCAGCCCCCCATGGTACTCCCTGTACACACACGGCAGTGTCCCACAGCCCACAACTGTATTCCCTGTATATGCACAGCTGTGTACTCACCCCCAACTTTATAGCCTGCATACCAAGAGATGCGCCCTCAGCCCCCAAATGTACTCCCTGCACACATATAGCTGTGTTCTCACCCATCTCATGTACTCCCTGTTCACACACGGCTGTGTCACCCAGCCCCCTACTGTATTCCATGTACACACACGGCTTTGTCATCAGCTCCTTACTGTACTCCCTGTACACACACGGCTGTGTCCTCAGCCCCCTACTGTACACCTGTATAAACACGGCTTTGCTACCAGCCCCCTGCTGTACTCCCTGTACATGCATGGCTGTGTCATCACCCCCCTACTGTACTCCCTGTTCACACACGGCTGTGTCGCTCAGCCCCCTAATGTATTCCATGTCCACACACGGCTTTGTCATCAGCCCCCTACTGTACTCCTGTACAAACACGGCTGTGTCCTCAGACCCCTACTGTACTCCTGTATAAACACGGTTTTGCTACCAGCCCCCTACTGTACTCCCTGTACATGCACGGCTGTGTCATCAGCCCCTACTGTACTCCCTGTACACACATGGCTTGTCGCTCAGTCCCCCAATGTATTCCATGTACACACACGGCTTTGTCATCAGCCCCCTACTGTACTCCTGTATAAACACGCTGTGTCATCAGACCCCTACTGTACTCCCTGTACATGCACGGCTGTGTCATCAGCCCCCTACTGTACTCCCTGTACACATACGGCTGTGTCCTCAGTCCCCTACTGTACTCCTTGTACACACACGGTTGTGTCCTCAGCACCTTACTGTACTCCCTGTACACGCACGGCTATTTCATCAACCCCCTACTCTACTCCCTGTACACACACGACTGTGTCCTCAGCCCCCTACTGTACTCCGGTACACACACGGCTTTGTCCCTCAGTCCCTACTGTACTCTGGAACACACGTGGCTGTGTTGTCAAATTCCAAACAATGCCAACTGTAAGCTTGCTGATGACATCACCAAAGCAGGAGGGATAACAAACAACGACGAGTCTGAACACAGAAAGGAGATAGTGGGTTTGGTGGCATGGTGGAATGATAATAAACTCCCTCTCAAATTCGGCAAAAGTAAAGAACCGATCATTGACTTTCAAACGAAAGGAGGGAAACAAGCCACTATCTACATCAATGTCGAGACAGTGCAGAGCGTCACGTCCCTCGGAGTGATGATAACTGGCAACCGACCCTGGACTTCCCACATAGGTGTGACAGACAAGATGGTTCAAAAACGTCTCTCCTTCCTCACTTGGCTCAGGATATTTAGCATGCACTACTTCGACAGATGCACTATTGTGAACGTACTGTCTGGGTGCATAATGGCCTGGTACGGCAAGACTTTGCCCAGGACTATTAGAAACTACAGAAGATTGTGTTCACAGCACAGACTATCACGGATTACAATCTCCCAACCATTGACTCAATTTACACGGCTCATTGCCGCAGAAAGGCTATCAACATCTATCCAAGATTACTGAGGGAAGGGAGAGAGGAAATAGCTAGGGCCTTAACAGATATCTTTGTAACACCCTTGAACACAACTGAGGTCCCGGAGGACTGGAAAGTTTCTAATCGCTTTGTTTAAGAAGGGTAGCATGAATAATCCAGTTAATAATAGACTGGTGAGCCTGACGTCTGGGATAGGAAAGCTGCGAAAGAAGATATTGAGGGATAGGATGTATTCTCATTTGGATGAAAATGGTCTTATCAGTGATAGGCAACATGGTTTAGAGCAGGGTATGTCATCTCTTACCAACTTAATAGAATTATTTGAGGAAGTGACAAAGTTGGTTGATGAGGGAGGGGCTGTAGATGTCATGTACATGGACTTTAGGAAGGCGTTTGATAAGATTTCCCATGGACAGGTTATGGAGAAAGTGAAGTCACATGGTGTCCAGGGTGTGGTAGCTACATGGATAAAGAACTGGCTTGGCAACAGTGGACAGAGCGTAGTAGGGGAAGGGAGCTTCTCAAAATGGAGAACTGTGGTGCTCCATTTAAGATGTTTCTGGAAAGATACATGAGTGGGCAGGGAGCATAGGGATACAGACCTTTAGAAAATATGATACAGGTTGAGATAGAGGATTTGGATTGGCCCAGTGTTGGGCCGCCGAATGGCTAGTTCCTGTACTGGAATGGTGTTTGTTCTAACATTACCAAAGACCCATCATATCCCTGGAAAGATCTCCCACAATCTCTTGCATCAGGATAAAAGATACAGACGCTTGAACACACAGAGCAGTAAGTTCAGGAACCTATCCCTAACTCCCTGTAAACTTTGTCTCTCACAGTTTCTCTCACACTGCCTATTTCCCTGTGTTTTCCTTTTCCCTGTCTTCTGTTTCTTTCCCTGAAACTATTATCTTCCATTCTCCCTGTAAATATGATTGTTTGTTTCCTTGTTTTGTTTCCTTTCTCTCTCTCCTTCCCTTTGTTTCTGTCTCTTTCTCCTAAATTGTGATGGTGATGGCTTTTTTTTCGTTTGAAGCAGGTAATGGCTCATTGGTTCGATGTTGACAATACAATACACAGAATTTAAAATTATCAGTTAAATTTCAATTATTGTCAAAGCAGCAGCCAGAACGTGGGTATCCATTTAACAGCCAATTGTTACATCTAACTATTTTGAAACTGACCGTCTCCCGGTGCTCTGCATACTGGCAACTCAAAGCATTCTATTCGGGTGCTTAATGACCTGACATGGTAACTGCTCTGTCTAGGACCATAAGAAACTACAGACGGTTGTGTGCACAGCCCAGACCATCACGGAAGACAATCTTCTGTCCATTTATACTTGTCATTGTCGCAGAAAGGCTGGCAACATCAATGATATCTCCCAAACTAGTAATGATCACCTACAACCTCTTCCAATTGGGAGGAGACACATAGGCTTGAAAACATGGACTCGCATGCTCAGGAACACTTCCTTCCCTACCATTATTAGACTGAAAAATTGACATCTCTCACTTTTCAAATAATATTAATCTTACTAATGTCGATCTTACTTTGCACACCTCTTGTGAAGCTGTAACCTTGTATGCCTCACTCTGTCCAAGGACCCTGTGATCTCTGTTTTCTTGTTTAGGGTCAAAAGCCTGCACTACAATAAAAATAAACTTTTCCATTGTACATTTGACTAAAATAAATGAAATTAAATCAGATCAAACACGTGGAGTGCAGTGGCTCAAGGTCTTCTCAAGGGCAACTGGAAAAATGAACTAATGCTGCCCCAGTCAGAGATACCCGTATCGAATTAATGAATATAAGATGATGACCACACTTAGGAAGGACAGACAGAGGGAATCAAATCGCTTTAAATATTATCTTAGATATATACAGGTTTCCCTCACTATTTTTAAGTAGAGTGTTCCTACAAAACCGTTCACAAGCGGATATGGTGTAAAGTGCAGTACCACTAATTTATATCGGAAAAATTTCAGCTTTCTTCGTAAAAGTGAAAATCGTGTTCGGATATCTTTTGGTTAGCGAAACAATGTCAAAATGCAAGTCATTCGGAAAAGGAAGTGGCGAAAAGCGAACTTTTGAAAAGCGGGGGATACTGGTATTTACAAGGGCATGATATTCAGGAAGTTGGGAAAGGCGAAAAGTAGATGAGGTGAATCTCACATTTGATTTCCAGCCCAACTGATCATCATTCTCTTTGTTTGCTCTTTTTCTTCTGTATCTCTCTTTCTCTATTGATTCCTCCTCCCCTTCAAATCACACTTCCTTGTCAACGGTATTAATCACACTCCTTTCCTGCTGCTTTCAGTTCAGGAAATTTTCCCACCACTTCCTGTTCGTTTCTTCGCATTTCTTTGTATAATTTCAGATTTTCAGCATCTTCCCTTATTTGATTTCACCTTCAATTTTTTTAAATCCGTGGAATATTGGCATCTCTGCCAAGGGCAGCATTTGGTGACCATCACTAATTGCCCTGACTCTGAGGCCATTCCACAAGCCAATATAAAGTTAAGCATATTGTCATGGGTCTCAAGTCACAATTAACCAAGACCGGGTAATAACATTAGATTTCTTTACCGAAGGAGATCAGTGAAAGAAGAAGGTTTTCAGACAAAATGTTGCTTTTATGTTTGTTTTTCGTGAAATTCACTTTTATTCCAATTCTTATCATTTTAAAATAAAATTCTGTCATCAGCTGTGGTAGGACTTGAAACAAATAAATTGAAACAATATCTTTCGTTTAATAAGATTTGCTTCTGAAATACATCCAGCGACATTCATACATTGTCCTAATTATGAAGTAACGTCTGAGACAAGAACAATCTTATGGTTGACATATTTGTACTTGGAAAAGTGGTCATCAGAGAGCGAGAGGCATTAAGTCTTAATTTTACCAACGTGCAGCCAATGGTTTGTTCAGCCACATCTCCAGAGATGGAGATTGGGGATATTATGAGCTAGGAGTGGACAGGTTTGGTAACAGAGAGAACAGGAGACATAAATCAGTTCCGGGCAAAAAGGGATATCGAGGTTGTGCACAGCTTTGTTCGCAGATGTTTGTGAGGGAGTGGTCTGCAATTCATGAGTAATAAATGGAGACTGCAATTGAAACTGAAGACAATAGTTTCTTTCTCTGACAAATATCGATAACAGGAATTTCAACGAAGTTCAAAGTTGTTTATGAGATTAATGAATGGACAGAGGTAGAGAACACCAACAATAGCGAGAATAGGTTAGGAGCACTCGCTCCACCCCGCCCAGAATAATCATAAGCACCGTTGATATCCAATGTGGTAGAAATTCCTAATGGGGGAAATCTTGAAAAGACTCAAGGAAAATCTCCTCTCCATTGTTGTAATGTTCCAGTCCGCTATTCTCAGATTCAGATCTGTCCTCTCTCTGTCTACACAGCTGTTGATCTCTGTTACTGTTGGAGAAGTGGGATAACACACTGAATGAAACCCTCACCAATAGGAGAGGGAAACCCTCCAATGACACAGTTGCATTGCATGGAGACTGACATCAATCACAGTCACTGAGCAAACAGTCCTAGCTTTCAATACAGTACATTCAGTTCACAATATAACTGGACTGGACGACATGTTGGCATTGCTTGCTATTTGTCAAATCTCCCATCACCAATTGCTTTAGTGAAGTCAGTTGTGGGGGAGAATGATGGATGTCATCTTTTCGTAGGCTAGATGATTCTGTTCTGTTGTCCATTTATTATGCTGTAACCATCTCTCCCCAAATCCATCCGCCCCAAAAAGAATCACAATCAGGATGTTACTATGCTGATCTCTCCTCCACGGGAACAAACGCTCGTGAACAGACTGTCACTGGGCACAGTTGCCCTGAACATAGACAGGAAGTGTGTTCCTCACCCTGATCCAATAAGGCAACTTTGGAACTTCCATAGAGAATATGCTTCAGTAATTAACTTATACAAATTGACAAACTTCTAAATGCAGTTTTATTTGCTATAAAACAAACATTTTTTTACATATTTTGGCCGCAGTCCAAAACCAAAAGTGATAATTACTATGACCTTATTCATTAAGACTTAATGAGTCAGGTTCGAATGAACATGACATTGGCTGCGAGATGTGGCGGAATGGGGACAGTGGCTGCGGAAACTGGGGAGTACATGATATTGCCCAGTCATCATCACTCTTTCTCACAGACAGAGCTGAGAGTTGGGGTCCATTACACCTACCACACATTCTCCGCTCTTCTCTGGACTCCATCGCCTCACTTTACATAACTGAGCACTTTTTTGCCTCACTATGAACTCCTGTTCCCAGCACATTTTTTCTGGCAATAGTCTCTCAAGAGTTCATAAAGCCTCACCCCTCAGCATTACAGACTGAAAATATCCTGTGTCAATTAATATTGGAACCTCATTACAATTACTCCTGGCCTATGTGAATAAACTTTACCCTTCTATATAGATATTTTAACGCAGATTCAGCATGTCCACTGATCATATTGTACACTCTGAGGCAGTTGCCTAACTCCCCCTATGCTTTTTGTGACTAGTTCAACGAAACTTTCAGGCTTGTCTTGTTATCCTACAGCTGGTTTTCTCCCAGCTCACCAACACTGGGAATTTGTGTGGCCCACTTTATTACAATGAAAACACCATAGTATTTAAACTTCTTTGTCTCCCTCAAGGTTTTCTTTATTACCGTGGTAAATTATCCTTACACTCTACACTGTGATCTACCTTTCCCTTTGCACGTGAGGATATCTCTTTGCTCCAATTTCTGTCCCTCAGAGACCAGAACTGGTTCTGGAAAGCAAATCAAGTTTATGGACCAGTTCATAATAATCAGCCATTTCAGCACCTAGTCTTGCTGTTTGCACTGTCTTCTCTTCCACCTCAGTTTGCATTACTTCAGGCAGTGAATTTTTGAATTCCTGCAAATACTAACCTCTCTAGGGGCATTAAAGCTTTGCCTGAATTTTAAAGCTCTTATCCAACTATCGAAATTAGTCTGTTTGATTCTTACAAACTCAGTGTAGGTTTGACCAGGATCCTCATTAGATTCCTGAAAGGTTGCTTATGTTGACTTAATGATTTTTTAAAATCTCTTCAGACTCCCCAGATACCTCCTCTGATAGGGATGTGAAAACCTCACCAGTACTACCGACAAGTTTCGTTTGGATCAACAAAACACACATTGCCTCTGGCCACTGCATTTGTTGAGCCAACTTTTCAAATGAAACGAAAAGGTGATTCACATTCTCCTCATCAAGTTAAGGCAATGCTTGAACATAAACAAACAAATTCTCACTCGGCTTCTGACTACCAGGGGTTGCTCGTCCGCACTCTCTTCCTTACTGAGCCCACCCTCAGTCGTTATCTCCAGTGTTTAACACTGACTTCCCTTTTTATGTGTCAGTTTTTGCTATCAAAAGCTCTCTCTTTCTTTCTCCCCTGCTGCTTTCTCTTTTGCAATTCTTTTTTTTACTCTATGCTGCTCTATCTTTTCCCCCTTCTTCTGCATTTTATTGAAAGTCAAATGTTTCATTTTGGCTGCCCATTCCTTACGACTCGCCGCTAACCCAAGATGTTTCATTTGCAACTGAATTCTTCCCATCTCTCTAGATTCTGATGGTTTCTCCAGCAAGTTTAATTGACAAGCTACTGCTGTAATTACCTCTGCTTTCCTCACAGAAGCAGTCAGTTCCAATTCCAGCTTCTCTGTTAATTCTTGCAAATTGGTCTTATTCACTTTTCGTAAAAGATCCAAAGTCACTGCATGCACACCTAGGAAACGTTTGGCGAGTGAAATAGGCATTACTATTAGAAGCATTGTAAACCCAGTCAAACGATTACCCGAACTAAAGACGCTAGCACCTCCCACTCGCTGTTGAAAATCCAGCAATGTGTCCCCAGTCTGTTATGGATGAGGCTAGACTACTCAAAACATTCTTTTGCAAGCAGCCAACAGCATAACTTTGCAGTTTGTTTTGGTAATTATCCAATGAAAATTACCCGCAGTAATTTAGCTAGGGTGACTACTAGATTTTAAATCAGATAAAAACGTTATTCACAAAATTACACAATGAAACACAATGAACAGAATAATGAACCCCTACAGAATTCAACCTATCCAGCTAGACTTAATTATGCTATTCCAAATACACACAATAGTCCCAATAATCAAACTCACTTGAAATAACGTCATAATGGAATGCATGTTTCCAGGTTGAAGTTAAATGGCAGAAAAGAAAGAGAGAGTTTCCACACAGCTCCCAGTTGAAATTCCCAGTTCAAGACTCAACTGAAAACTGCTCAGCTCAGCTCAACTCAGCTAGCTCAGCTAAAAGAGCTGATAACTCCCCGTTCATTACGCAAGTCACTTCGA
Organism: Hemiscyllium ocellatum; assembly: GCF_020745735.1. Taxonomy (NCBI): domain Eukaryota; kingdom Metazoa; phylum Chordata; class Chondrichthyes; order Orectolobiformes; family Hemiscylliidae; genus Hemiscyllium; species Hemiscyllium ocellatum. Next base: position 480,759 of record NW_026867690.1, read on the forward strand.
AAGCTAAACCACTTTGGCCATTAGTTTCATCTGTTTACATATAAATAAAAGGCCTCTGAATATTCCTTTCATGTCTGTATCAAACCAGACTGATCATAGCCTGACCCCGTTTTATTGATGCTCTGAAAAACATCAAGGCATAGTCTACTTGAGCCAATGAACAGCTTTTAGCAAAAAAGAAGGATTGGTTTGTGACAGAGAAGACAGGCGAGTGTTCTGTGTGGAGGTCAGAAGCTGGTGAGAATAGCTAATACTGTCAGAATGTGGCTGATGACAGATTTGTGAACAACATGACGTTCAATGTAAGGTCACACACCAACTGTACATCCAGCCAGTGAGAGTTCATTCAGAACCTGGAGCTCTCTCTCTCAACCAACATGGGGGCTCCATAGAGCTCTGTAAATTATCATAGAGTCATAGAATCCAAATCCCACAATGGCAAATGTTAGAAATTGAATTCAATAAAATATCAGGAATTAAGAATCAAATGAAACAATTAAACCATTGTCGATTGTCCTACCTGGCACCCTCATACCCTTCAGGAAAGGAAATCTATCTTCTTCAGCTGGTCGGGCTTGCATGTGACCCCAGACCCACAGCAATGTGGTTAACTCTCAGCTGCAGTTTGAAATGGCCAAGCCAGCCACTCAGTTATATCAGTCACTTCAAAACCTCAAAGAAATGAAACCACATGGACCTCAGCACTGACGACTTACAGCCCACGGACTGCAGTGGGTCAGGAAGGCAGATAAACAAAACCATCTCAAGGACAGTGAGGGAAGGAAATTAGATACTGGCCCAGCATCCCATGAATGAATAAAGGAAGATAATCCCACTCAGGGAAGAGAGAAAAACAGACATAAATAACTTTAATCAGGGACTTTGACATATACCTTACATGGTCATGATTATCAGTAATATGGGAACAGGAGAAACATAAGTAAGGTTTAATTTCATTTTTTATTTCCATCCCAGCTGATCATCAACAATCTCTTTGCTTCTTTCTCTCTATCTCTCTCTTTCTCCATCTATTCAACTCAGTCCTTCTCCCTTTCATAACAGATGTCGGTGTCACTAACTTCGATCACGCTATTTCCCAACTGTGTTCAGTTCTGATGTATGGTCATTAGAATCGAATTGCCAATTCTATTTTTCTCTCTACCCGAGGGGGCTGCCAAATCTGCTCAGTTTGTCTGGCACTTTCTCGTTCTTTATTGTTTCTGATCTGTTGCATCATTCTTTCCTTTATTTAACCTTTAATTTTGTTATTACTTGGAATGTCTGCATCACAGGCAGGGGCAGCATTTTTTGACCTAACCAAATGTCATTTACTGTGAAGTCATTCTTTCAGGCAGTACAGAACCAAGCACATTGCTGTGGGACTCATATCAATCTTAAGCTAGACCAGATAATAACGCAATTTCTATTTACCAAAGGACATCAGTGAAATAGATAAACGTATGAACAAAATGCTGGAAATGTTATGGTTGTTATTTCCAATTCCTGTCTTTTGTATTTACTTTCTGACATCGTCTGTGGTAGGATGTGGAATATCATCTTTCTGTGTAATAGCCTGTGCATCTGAATTACATTTCTTCCAACATTACTGCGCTGAGAGAGTGTTTCTGTCATTAAGTTATTTTATAGACAAGAACAAAGTTGCGATCGAAATATTGGCAACGGAAAGAGTGCTTAAAGGGGAGGTGGAATCATAATGTCTGAATTTTACCAAAGCATAGATTGGTTTATTAAGCGTCAGCATTGAAGCCAAGATGGTGACTGGGCATATAATACAGCTGGTAGTGGATAGGTTTTGTGATGGACAGAATACTGAGACACAAATGAATTCTATTTATTTAAATTCGGTATTGTGAACAGTCTCGTTCTCAGATGTTTGTGAGGGCGGGAGTGTGGGCGGTTCTGAAATTTGTGGTTAATCAATGGAATTTGCATTTGAAACTGAAGACAATAGTTTCTGTCTTTGTCAAATATAGATAACAGAAATAGCAAAGAAGTTCACCGTGTTTGAAGAGATTAATAAATGGATAGAGATGAAGAAACTTACCAGGAACACCAACAATAGCGAGGATAGGATAGTAACCCGCCTGGATAATCAGCAGTGCAGCCCATATCCGAGTTGTTAATGTTGACCAAGACCAGGAAAAATAGAAAAGACCCAAGGATAAATCCCTGTCCATTGTTGCAGCATTCCAGTCGCATGTTCTCAGATTCTGATCCATGAATGGATCATTCCAGACTATTCTCAGATGTTTAAATCTCCTTCTTCTGTCTCTGCAGCTGCTGATCCCTTTGAGCGCTGGAGTTAATGCATCTGCTGCTATAATGGCATAAACCATTGCAAGAGACCCCTTACTAATAGGAGATGGAAAGCATCCAGTGGCATAGCTAGGATCCATGGAGACTAGCATCACTCACAGTCACTGAACAAACAGCTCTATTTAACCTCTTTCAGGAAGGTTCCTTCAGTTCAGAAAAACTACTGGGCTGGATTGAATGTTGGCACGTTGGCTATTGATCACGTTTCCCATCACCCATTGCTCTCGTGAAGTGAGTAGTGAGGGAGAATGATGCATGTTTTCTTATCGCAGGCTAGATGATTCTGCTGCGTTGTCCATTTGCAATACTGTAACCGGCTGAACCTCGCACCTCCACCACCCTCAAAAACCACAATCTACATGCTGTTACCGTGCAGATCTCTCCTCGACTAGAATAGGCACCAGCCAATATGTTTACAGTGGATATATTTGCACTGCAATGCATAGGAAATGTGAATTTGCCTGGGCATTCCTTTAATTGGTCTAATAAGGCAATTTTGTATCTTCAACATTCAATGTGCTTTAGCACTTTTTTAAATATAAACTCACAAACACCTTAACACACTTTACTATGTACAGGTTTCTTCACATTCTCCTCATGGTAACATCATGCCAGGGTTTAGTCTGGTGAAACCCCTTTGCTGATTAAACCTGTACACAATACATCTAACAGTCTCTCAACAAAACACTATCATTGGGAAAGATACATTTACTTTGGTACTTTAATCATTTTGCATGACCAGCCAAATCTCATTTACTTCCTGCTGTGTAAAAAATCTATTTGTGACTTATGACAAAGGTCTGTTTCAACAACAGCATTTCCCAAAATCTCACTACTTAATGAACATAAACGTGAATGATGATATTTGTTGTTCATATCTGAAATATCTTGCAAAGAGCTACTGGCCAAACACTGATCCTTCTGACACCCCAAAGCCTTCACTCCAGATAATTATACTACTCTCTCCACTCTCTCGATTATCCAACTTTTACTACATTCCATGTATTCCATCCCTACCAACCCATGGACTTTAACATTCTCTACTCACCTCTATTCAACCATGTCAACCGTCTTTTGAAAATTCAAATACTTCATTTCCACTGGTTCTCAATTGTCGATGTCACAATGGACAACCTGCACAATATCCAACAGGTTTATCAAAGATCAAGATCACTTCCCATTCCTGAATCCAGATTGACTCTTCCGAATCATGACATAATTTTCCAAGTGTCTAGTTGTCACATTCCTTACAAAAGGGTAAATTGTTTTTCTTACAGCTTACATCAAGCTAACCACTGTTTAGTTTGTTGTTTGCTCTCTCCGTCCTGTTTTAAATATTTAAGTTTACAATCGCTGCTTTCCAGTCTGGAGGATCCTTTCCAGAATCTAACCAGCTTTGAAGAATAATCAGTAATTCTTTCACTAGCTCTCCTGCCACCTCCTCAATACTCTGGTATGTAGCCCATCAGATGCAGCATAATACCAATCTTAAATTCAGTGAGGTTGTGAAAGGCATACCTTTTATTAATTCTAATTTTCTGCTGTTCCCCATTTTCACCAGTCACTCTGTTCCCCTGTATTTCTGGAAGTTTCTTTCTGTATCTTCCTCAGGGAGATGGACACAATATGTTGCTCTCAGCGTACAGATTGGTTCTGTCAGCCAGTGAATATCTCGGAGGACTGCACTCCAGTGATGATGGATATGTTACTCACTCCTGCCTGGAAAGTTCCAGAATTAATCCAGTCGAATTCGTGGTGAACATCTGCACAGTTCTGTCACAGGTGTGAGGCTACACAGTATACTGAAGGAGGGGACACAGCTCAGTGACCACCTCAATTTTGAAACAAATTGGTTTCATACCTGACTCCTGGTCCAACTTAAACAAATGTCCCGGGAAATCCCAGGAAAGATATTGCACTGTCCTGCACCACCCGTTTGATAGAGAGTCCCTCCTGTGGTGCCCCATCTCCATTTGTTTACCATGGACCCAGACACTCTGTAAATGCAGTGTACAGAGTGGGGTCACCAGACCCAGCAGCTGACAATACAAACCCGAGATAAGCATCCACAGAAACTCCATTGATTTTCCAATGACAGGAACAAGTCAATTCCCCACACGGAACGTGCACGCGCTCAGTGTTGGAAACTATTTCCACTCCTGAGTTTCTCTTCCTGGCTGAGAAAGCCATTACATCTCTGCACACTCCCACACTAACAGTTTCTGTCTCCAAAGAAGTAGTTGACATGTAACATTACCTTTCTCTACATCTCAGCAACTACAAGGGCAGCACCTGTATTGCTAATGGATTTGATCATCACACTCAGAGAAGAGAGGTACAGAGAACCTAACTCACTTTAAACAGGGACAAATCTAAATGGATGCAATATTCAGGAATATGGGAAAACGGGGAAATGTGAGAATAGCTTGCCATTTTGTTTTCCTTTCAGTTCATCATCAGAAATCCTTTTGCTCACTTTTCATTTCTTTTCCTCTCTTTTTCTGGCCATTTCTCCACCCATTCGATTTAAACCTGCCCCCCATCTCTCTCTCCAAACTAACCATCCATGATCCCAGGATAAATAATATTATTGCCCAGTTTGCTTTCAGTTGTGACACAGGGTCACTGGACTCAAACGGTTGTCTGCATTTCTCCTGACAGAGGCTGCCATACCTGCTGAGATTCTCCAACACTTTCAGACGATGGAGAATTTTATTTTCGATCTGTAGCACCCACCGTTCCTTGGTTTATTTCACCTTTCATGCTGGTGTTTCTCGGGATGCCAGCATCACGGGCAAGGGCAGCATTTGTTGTCCATCACTAATTGTCTGTGACTACGCGGCCATTTGTCAAGTCAAAATGGAACCCACAATGTTGTTGTGGGTCTGAAGTCCCACTGAGTTCAGACTGGGTAATAATGTTAAGTTTCTTTAGCAAAGACATTCAGGGAAATAATAAAAATAAATCTTAACGGTTTCTGGTTTCCATGAGTGGAATTACGTTTCATTCCAATTTTTTCATTCGAATTTAAACTCTGTCATCGGCTGTGGTAGAATTTTAAACACTGCCTTGGAGTCACAACCCGTGCCTCTGAATTACCCGTCTAGTTACATGATCATTCTGATACATAGTCCTTATTGCCTAGTCCGTATTCTCTAGTTCCTGCCAGAGGGAGATGGCGGGGAAATCAGTTTAAGTACCAACAATCATAAGGACTTTGGGGAATAAAGCGAAAGGGAGATTGAGAGACAATTTCATGTAAGATCACAGGTTTCAGAATGCTGAAATGAAGACATTTCGACATCATCCTGCAACATGAGCCAGTATTCCTAGGAATGATAGGTGAAGGGGATATTGGCATCAATAAAGATGAGAGAGAGTTTTAGATGAACATTTGTTCTGCAACTTTGTAACTGGGTGTGGGGTCATCAGAGTCTTCGACTCATTGGGCTGTATCTAACAATAGTTTGTCACAGTGACATGTTTATTGAGTGTGACAGAGGGATTGTCTGTACCAGACTGAACTAGTTTCATGGTGCTATCTTATCGAACTCACCACGTTAACTACTCACTCAATCTCATAGTGTTCCTCGCATTCAATGCCACTCCAATTCTCCAACCCAACATGGCTGGAGGGACTCACCATCGCACTGATGCTCCGGCTATTCTATAATCACTGACACTTGTGCTATCTTTCAAACCCCAATGGGCACACTGTTGTACTTCCTCAGTTTGGAGCCACCCTGCACAGGTGACCCCGAGCATGACAGACAACACCACGATTTTTCAACAGGGGCACAGTGGTCCTAGTGGATGGGCTAGTATGGGGTGTCCAATCTCTTCTGAGAGGAGGCCTAAGCATGGTCTGAGCTCACCACCCAGCTCAGTGCAGTACCTGCGGTCTTTCTCTCTCTCCCTCACACACATGCACACACTTTAATATGAATTCCAGGTCGTGTTCCAAAGAATTCCCATTTTCAGGTATAGGAACTTTCAGCCATTCAACCTCCTGGGTTCGTGCAAAAATATGCACTTATTTTATATCCAATCACAATTAGTAATTCTGGCTATTTCACCTTGTCTCACTTTATTGTATTCAGCCAAAAACTGCTTCTAAACACTTGTCCTGTTATGAAATACAATTTTGAGCAGAGAACGTTTTATCCTCAGCTGTTAACTTGACCTTTATCTGAATTGTCCCATTTTCCTTGTTATGAAAGTTTCTCTTGCCCTTTGCCTGTGCCTGTTTCTGTCTGTAACAGTTACACTGTCTCCCACTCAGTTGGCTGGAAGGCTGGTTTTTGATACAGAGAGAGGCCAGCAGCGCAGGTTCAATTCCCCAACACTGACAGAGTTTACCATGAAGAGGACGCTCTTTCAACAAAGGGCAATCTAGCATGGCCAAACCACTCTGAGCTGCACATCTCTGTACTCTGGGAGGAAACTGGAGCATTAGGAGGGAATCCACACAGATATGTGGAGAATGTTCAAACTCACCTGAGGTTGGAATTGAACCCAGCTCCTTGGTGATGTGCGGCCTCAGTGCTAACCACATATCCATCAAATTCCTCAGTTGGTTCTGTTAATTACTTGTAGCTGACTGAAGAAATCCAAATGGCTTGTTCTGATAACTGAACCTGACGCAGTCTTAGACCTTTACCATCGGTCATATTGCCAACCTGGTTACATTCAAAATTTATGGTGAGCAGTGGAGGAGTGGGTCTAGAAATGAAAACAGTGACACCCTCCAACCTCAGTCAGAACCGGAATGAGGAGAAATTCACGAAGTGAGAATTCATTCAAGTGGGAATTCTCTCACCCAGAAGATTGGGAGGGCTGAATCTTCATATTATATCGAGGCTGACTTTGTCTGATTTCCCATAGACAGGTGAATCAGGGATCATTGTGAAATCAGAGAAAAGTGCAGCTGGGAACACAATGAGATGAATCATGACCTTATTGACTGGTGGAAAAGTGTCAAAGTGCCGAATGGCCCAGTTGTGTCTGTCAGCCCTATGTTCTGATGTTCCATTCAGCCCTTCGGTCCTGCTGTGCAGGAGCAGATTAAGGCCACTTCGATGGTTTGGTGTAGTTTGGCAAATGTATTGGAAAATCCAGGTTGGGTCAGGCAGTGACCCCCTTCCCCCAGTCCCTCTTTTCAGGCTTCTCCTCTCTGTAACTTCTGCTCCTGATGTAGGTCATGTTATAGGCACAGATTCGTATTGAATACAGCCCCCATGCCTGACCCAAGGTCAACTCAGACAAATCCTCTGCTGTCTGAGAATGCAACAATTTACATCTTGAGGTCCAGGAAAACAATTATTTTCCAAAAACATAAATAAGAACGTAAGAAATAGGAACCTGCGCTGTCATTCAAGAAGAACATGGCGGATCTACTCCACTGTTTAACTCCATTTTCCTGCTAACCCCTTGCATCCCTCAACTCACTGAAATGTCACAAACCAATCCATCCATCTGTAAATACAATCTGTGAGCCAACCTCCACAACTCTCGGGTTAGGAAATTCCAGCCATTCACTACCTGCTGAAAGATGATATTTCTTTACATCTCAGTTTGAAATCGATATTCCTTATTCTGTATCTACATCCCTGACTTCGAGACTCTGCCCTGGTGTGGAACCACATTCTTAATACCGACCTTGTCAAGCCCCCTCTGTATCTTGTCCGTTTCAGTAATGACACCCTCATTCATTTAAACCACAATGAATAATTGCCTCAGCATTTTTGATGTATTCAAAAGTTCAATCATTTCATCCCAGGGACCAGTCTAATGAACAAACATTTCCGCATCAACATGCTGACGTTATGTTTCATACACAGAAACACACCACTCCATTGTACTGTTCCTTTTTGGGAGTTCTCTCCATTTAATAACAACCTGCATTATGGTTGTCAGTGTCATCGTCAAATTCAAATGTATATTGCACTCAGCTCCCACCGTCAGGAGCTGAGTGCAGCTCTTGCAAGCATCTCTTGTCATCAGACTGATATTTGTGGTAATCCAGTAGATACTTGCTTTTCGTAAAGTTCGATGAGGCGTGACTCTCCGATTTTTAAGTGTTTACCAAGTGTTATCCCATGCTCATGCATTATCCACCATACTATGAGCTTCTGTCTTGCGTAAGAACCTTTATTTAGTGATATCTTGTGGTAAATCTCTGGAAAGCCTCGTGTCTACCAGTCCTCCTTTATCAAATCCACTTGTTACATTCTCATGGATTTCCAGAAAAAACTTTGCATGATTTTACAGGCAAAATATAGTTCGCCTTTAACAAGACCATGCTGACTCTGTGTGAAGCTTTTCTAAATGATCTGAAGTCCCTTACTTCATAACAGATTCTCACAGATTCCCAGTAATAATGACTAGGCTAAGTGGTTCCTGCTTTCAGTCTCACTCGTTTCTTGAAGACAGGCGCAACATTGGAGGGTCTCCAGTTTCACTGGAACACTCCTTTAATCCAGAGAGTTATGGAGTATTTCACACTGTGCCACCAGCCACTCTGGGATCACTTCTTTTAAAACCAGCTATGAATTGCTGATGACCTGCTTACCCTTGGTCTTACCTGTTTGAGAAATGCCTTGTTCCTTCTGTTAGAGACTTCCCTCCTATTACTATTCTGTGTGTACCATTGAAATATTTACAGCACCTTCCCTTGTGAGGAACGATGTAAAATACTGGTGTAAATTATCTGTCTGTTCCCTGTATCCAGTTCCCCAGTCACACCCTCCAAATCTCCTCAATATACTTTCCTGACTTTCTTTATACCAAAGATCACACACACCTCTTTTACTCTTCTCTGTTACATGGAAAAGCTCGTGCTGCTTGTTTTTATATTTCTTGCCAATTTGCTTACATCACATCTTTTCTTCCTTTCCTTCACTTTCTATATTCATACAATCATATCGCGCACAAACACACTCTTTGGTCCAACTTGTTCATGACGGCCAAGTTTTCCAAACAAAACTATTCCCGTCAGCTTGCATTTGGCACATATACCTCTAAACGGTTCGCATTTATATGTTTGTCCAAATGTCTTTTAAATGTTGGAGCTGTACCTGCATCTGCCAGTCTTCCTCTGGCAGCTCATTCCATAAACACATCACCCTCTGCGTGAAAAAAAGAAGTTCCCTCTTCCTCCCTTTTAAATCTTCCCTCTTCCAGCATAAACCAATGGCTCAATGATTTAATTTTCCTATCCTGTGGAAACGATCTTGGCTTTTCAACCTGACCATGCTTCCCCTGATTTTGTAAATTTCTATAATGTCACCCCTCAACCTCCTACTCTCCATCTCATACTAACTTCAAGAACAAGCATTGCAAGTTAAGCACTGTAAATTTGAAACAATGTTAAAAGTGACGGGTAAACAGCCCTCGGCCCAAACCTCGTACTGTCATTTGCTTTCTTCTTTATGTTACAATACTAAGGCAGCATGAAAATCTTACTAGTGCCAATAAGCCGGCAAGCACCTGAATTCCTTTGTCTGATTCCTGTGATGATTTCTACAGTGAAAATGTATCTCAGGCCATATCTATGTAATTCTACATGTTCAACATTCTCCCTCCTGGCCTCCATACGACTTTATGTGGTTGTGTTTTCTTTATCTTGCACTCAATAGAGAGAATCCCTATCTTCATTCTCATCTTAATTTAAACTCATTTTATATCACGTTCTCGTTCACTACAGCTAAAAGCCTGTTCATCTGTTGTCACACCCTCAGTTCCCTGTCACCTACCCCCCACCTCTGGCAAGGAACTAAAATGCCGAGTTTCCAATTCTTTTCAGTTCTGAAGAAGTGTCCATTGGACCTGCTTAGTTTCGTCAGCAATTTGTGTTTTTCAGCATTATCCAAAGATGTGTGTTAAATCTGCTCAAAAGCTCTGTCCATCACAAAGTGCTGTACATTGGGAAGGGAACAAAAACGCAAAGTGCACAGGTTCATTGGCTCTGAAACGACATAAGGCTGGCATCACTGACACGACAGAGGTCTTAATCATGGTCAGGGAGAAAAACAGAGGAAAAACATTCACTTCAAATATAGAAGATGGTATGACTGGAAAGAAAATGATTCAGATTAATATGTTAAAGTATCTGAGTAATGTAACAAATTGGAGGTGTGACATCAGGGTGAGACCCTCAGCAGAATGAGATTATGAAACTGGATGTGCTCTCACATCAGAAACCAGGTTAGGTTACTGAGTACAGGGCTAATGGGTGAATGGGTCTCGGTGTGAACTGGGGGGAAGTCAGTAGAATTGATTTGCAGATATTGTACCTCATACTGGGTTGTCATGTGATGCTGTAGGTCTCAGCAGCAGCCGCAGCAGAATTGCATTCAATCACAATCCATAACTTTTCCCCCAGGATAATCCATCACTCCACCATTATCATCAAGCCGAGTGATGGTTCAGTGCCAAACATGCCAGAGTCAGAACCATGTGCATCGAAACCTGATGACAACCCACTAAAGCTACCACACTTGACTGGTTACATTACAAACAGCAGAACTACCATGTGATGGAGAGAATGAAATTATCCCAAAACAAACTGATATGATCGAAACTCTACAGTCAAGCCACATCCAGTCATCAATGTCGATGGACTATTAAACAACTTACAGTAGGAGAGGACTGCACAAATATCCCTAGCCCTGCACATCAGTGTACAAGACAAGGTTGTAGTATTTGCATGGGTCTGCGTGGGTTTCCTCCGGGTGCTCCGGTTTCCTCCAACAGTCCAAAGATGTGCGAGTCAGGTGAATTGGCCATGCTAAATTGCCCGTAGTGTTAGGTAAGGGGTAAATGTAGGTGTTTGGGTGGGTTGCGCTTCGGCGGGTCGGTGTGGACGTGTTGGGCCGAAGGGCCTGTTTCCACACTGTAAGTAATCTAATCTAATCTAATTCTCAAAATATCGAGTCATAAAATCTGGTGCCAGTAATATTGCCCTTGAATCTAATGTCCATTGTAAACATCTGTTCCTTCCCCAATGTACTTTCAGGAAGTGAATCTCCCGTGCTTCCTGGTCTGGCCTACATCTGTCTCCAGACACACAGACATGTGATAAACTCTACAATGGTCTCTGTAACGGCCAAGCAAGATACTCAATTGTATCGAATTGCTCTGAGTTCTTAAAGGATAAAACCAGACAGAACACCAGCAATGAGCTTTCATCCGGACAGATGCTGCCTTCTGAATGTTTAAGAGCTTGTGACAACAATGACAGAGCTTTCCCGCACACTGCACAGAAACATCAGGAAGGGAGCAAGACATTAGACACTTTTAGCTTTCCCCGTTCTAGTTCATGGAGACAAGTTCACTTTTATAACCCTAGTTAATACATTCTTCTGAAACTGATCAATTCCTGTCTTATGCTGCTCAATGATTGACCGTCCAACCTATACAATCACAGAAGCACTGGCTCTGTAGTGTCATAAATACAGCACGATCTACATTAGTCCCACTTTCCGATACGAGGCCCATACCATGGCACTTCAAGGGCACGACCATGTATTTGTTAATGGTTGTGAGGTTACCTGTGCCAACTGCCCTCTCAGGAAGTGCATTCCTGACCCCAACAGCCTCTGGATGAAAACCAATCCTTAAATCCTGAATAAACATCAAACCCTTCACTTTAAAATGGTACTCCCTTGTTCTTCGCCGTTTGACTGAAAAGAACAGCTGCTGTCTATCCATGCTGTCCGCGCCCCTGGTAATCTTATCCTTCTGAAGCACATCCCTCTCAGCCTTCAATGCTTCAAAGTAAACAACCTGGGCTGAACTACTCCATCCAAGGGAACATCCTGGTGAATCTCTACTGCACCCTCTCCAGTGCATTCACATACTTCCTGTAATGTGGCTCCCAGACCTGAACATAATATTTCATTTGGCCTAACCAAATTTCCACATAGCCCTTATAATCTGTGCCTCCATGAATAAAGGCTATGTTGATTGTCGCTATGCTTTGTCAACTTCTGCATTAACCTGTTTAATCACATTCAGGTATATGTGGAGAAGCACTCTCTGAGCTTCCTAATGTGCTTCTATTCATTGAGTCCTCCACTGTCTGGTTGCTTCTTTCAAAGTACATCACCTCATATTTATCAGGGTTACATTCTATCGGCCATTGATCCACCCGTTTCATCATTGCATCTGTATCTTTCTGTAATATAAGACCATCCTCCTCACTGCCAACTAACCAGCCAAACTTTGTGTCAAACGCAAACTTATTTATCACACTCACTCTAACCCAATCCAAATTCACAGCATTTATGAATACTACAAATAATAAGGTTAAAAATCACACAACACCAGGTTATAATCCAACAGTTTTATTCGCAGGCACGAGCTTTCGCAGCGCTGTTTCTTCATCACGTGATTATGCTCTTCGAAATGTCGTGCTTAAATAAACAGCTGGACTATCATCTAGTGTTCTGTAAATTTTTAACTTTGCCCAAGCCAGTCCAACACTGGCATCTCCGAATCACAAACAATATGGGACACAGCACTGATCCCTGTGGTACACGATTGGATACTGGTCTCCAGTCAAACAAACAGATTTCTACCAGCAGACTTTCTGTCTCCTACAACTAAGTTGATTTAGATACAACTTGGCAAATTACTAATGAGTCCTACCTGTTCCTTGGTTATTCTGCTCCACTTGACGTACCTGTAGAATATCTGGGGATTCTCCCTAATCCTTCCTGCCAACAGGTTTCCATGACACTGTGTTCGTCAGTCTCCTTCAAATGAAGAATTGCCTTCTTATTGCAGTCTGAAATGGTCTATCCTTTACCTGAAATAATTTGCCTTAAATGTAGAGTAGACAGCCAGAGAAAAATCCTGTTTATTTCCAACTTGTCATATGTTTAGTGATTTCTCTAAATTTCACTATGATCATCTCTCATTCTTTGAAACTGCAAAGAACACAGGCCGAGTTTCCACACCAGGCAATCTCACCATCTGAGTGATTAATCTCGAGAATGTCCATTGCACACCCTCCGTGGCCATTATATTCTTTCTCAGATTGGTTCACCAACACTGGACTCAATACTCTATGTACAGTTTCATTAGCAAGCTGTGAAACTGCTTCAGCATGACCTTCCGACTATGTTCTGATTCTCTTAAATGAAGGCGAACCTGACATTAACTTTTCACTTTTATATATTCCTCCAATTACCATTCACGTTATTTATGAATTCACTGCATGAGTTCTCATACAAAAATCCTTCTGAAAATCAAAATACGCCATTTCTATTTTCCAATAAACAAGTTCAAGTCATTCTGAAGTTTGTCAAAGATGAAGACTCTGCCAGATTCTGTCAGTGCATATTGATTCTCTCCAATGTTGTTGTTAATTTCTAAATATCCAATATCACATCCTACATAATAGGTTTCATCAGCTTCGCTACAGATGTCAAGTTAATTGGTCTGCAGTTCTCCACATTATCTCTTCTTCCCTTTGCAGATGCTTGAATCCCTTCCATTTATCTCCAATGCTTGGAACACATTTACTAACTTCCAGCCTCTGCAGAATGTACAGGAAAATAAAACAGTCATCGACAGCACAGGTAATGTGTCTATTGCTGATTTATTTCTAATATTTTGATACGAAGTACAACTGGCTCATTAGACTTAGCAATTCTCAATCCAGCGACAATACTACTATGCTAGCCTTCAACTACTACCTTGTTACTGATATGAATTGACTTTCTGTCTTTAGTTCCACAAGTTCCATGTGATCATTTGGTGTTACTCAGCGATTTTATGGATCTTGCTCCTTGATGACAGATGCAAAGGAACTGGTTATTTTCTTGGCCATTTCCCTTTTCTCCTCAATAACCTCCCCTCTCCTGATTACAAAATTCCACATTTGACCCTGCTTTTATTTTGTTTTCTTTGCAATACAGATTGTAGATTTATGTAATCTTTGTGTTCTTCTTTCACAGAATCATTAAAAGCCCACAGTGCGGAAAAGGCCTTTTTGGTCAGCAAGTCCACCCTGCCGCTCCGAAGAGTAACCACCCAGACCAATTCCCATCCAATTCTACATTTTGCGACCTAATCTACACATTCCTGAATACTTTGCACAAATAAGCATGGCCAATTCACCTACCCTGTAATTCTTTGGACTATGGGAGGAAACCGGAGCACCCAGAGGAAACCCATGCAGACACGGGGAGAATATGCAATATCCACACAACCAAATTTCTCAGAATTCTCTGGTTGCCACAATGTCTAAAATTCTCCTGAGCTCACTTCCTATGATTAATATAATCTTTAAGTTATTATGTTAACCTTCATAAAGTCACTTGCCCTTTCTTTGGTGATTCTACCTTAAAGAAATAGACATATTTTTCAGACAGTGCAGGATTTCTCCAGATCTCCGGGTCCTGACCAGCTGTATCCAAGAACACAGCAAGAGGCGAGAGAAGATATTGCGGGGGCCCTGGCTGATCTTTTTCCATCCCCGCTGTCCACGGGGGAGGTCCCAGAAGACTAGAGAGTCGTGAACGTTGTGCCCTTGTTCAAGTAGGGCGGCGAAGAAGAACCTGTGAACTATAGACCAGTTAGCTTAACAACTGTGACATGTAATTTCCTTGAGAAGGTTCTGAGAGATAACATATGCATGCATTTGAAAAGACCCGGTTTCATAAGGAGCAGTCAGCACTGCTTTGTACATAGGATATCATGGCTCATATTGCTTTCGCGTTTTTTTGAGGAAGGGACCTCAAAAGGTGGTAGTTGGTAGACGTAGTCTATTTAGGTTTCAGAAAGGCCTTTGATAAGGTTCCACATGATAGGCTGCTCTGAAAGGTTCGATGGCATGGAATTCAGGGGGATCTGGCAAATTTGACACTCAATGGGCTTGATGGGAGAAAGCAGAGGCTAATACTGGAAGGATGCTTATTGGACTGGAGGCCTGTGACGAGTGAAGTGTCTCAGGAATCGGTGCTGGGCCTATTACTGATTTTTATCTATATCAATGTGTTGGATGAAAATGTACAAAGCATGATTAGTAATTAGGATGATGACAATAAAATAGGCAGTACTGTGAACAGTGAGAAAGATTATTAGAAATTGCTGCAGGACCTTTATCAGCTGGAGAAGTGAGCCGAGAAATGGCAAATAGAGATTAATATAGATATGTGTGGGGTGATGCATTTTGGAAAGTCAAATGCAGTTTGGAGTTTCATGATGCATGTTAGACCCTGAAGGAGTGTAGGGGAACAGAAGGACCTTGGAGCTCGTGGTTCTCTGAAAGTAGTTGCACGTAGACACGGCAGTGAAAAAGGCTTTTGGCACACTGGCCTTCATCAGTCAGGGCATTGAGTACAGAAGCTGGCGAGGTATATTGCAGTTGGACAGGACGCTGGTGAGGTATGCGCTTGGAGTATTGTGTTCGGTTTTGTTCACTTTGCCATAGGAAGGATGTGATTAAACTGGAAAGAGGACAGAAGAAATTTACAAGGATGTTGCCTGTACTCGACGGTCTGAGTTGTAGGGAGTGTTTGGACCGGCCAGAATATTTTCCTTTTAGTGTAAGAAACTGAGGGGTAATTGTATAGAAAAGTATAAAATCATGAGATGCATAGATAAGGTGAATACACTCCTTTTTGCTAGTTTGGGGAATCAAGGTCTAGAGGACTTCAGGTTAGAGGTGAAAGAATAAAAAGGATCCTGAGCGCCAACTTTTTTATGCAGAGGTTGGTACACATATGGAATTAGCAGACAGCGGTTTGGTTGAGGCACGTGCATTAACAACATTCAAAAGGCTTTTAGACAAATACACGGATAGGAAAGATTTAGAAGAATAAGGGGCAAGGGCAGGGAAATGGAATGAGCAGAATGGACATTTTGGTCGGCACGGCCGACTTTGGTCCAAAGGGCCTGTGTCCAAGCTGCAGGGCTCCATGGTTCTATGTCTCTAACAACCATTGCGTGTCTACCACTTCATGCTCAAACATTCGATATTGTATGCAAGCGCCATGTAAAATACAACATATTAACATCTCTAGTCCTCAGAGCAAGGTTACTAATGAGTCCTTCTGAGCACACAACACCAAATCGAAAATAACCTCCTCTCTTGTTAGAGTCACAACATACTCTTCAAACAACCTGTTTTACGCTTATGGAATTTGTTTTTCACAACATTAACGCAATTTAGATACAATTTAAGATCATTCAATAATACTGCAGCACCCACAGTATTTGCATCTCTGATTTCCAGAGTATACAATGCACAAAATTTGCACGAGAGCATTGGTTTGGATACAATGCTTGCTTCTCCTTCCTATTTGTAAGATCCACCCAAACTGATTCTGTGGAATCTGAGGGACAGGGTCTGTGGTGTTATTAATGATAGACTTGGACAAGACATTTGGAGAGGGTCACCTCGACACTGACATGATCTGAAGAAATGACCAGCATCACAGGACAAGTATCAATATCCTCCCCACTCTGCCAGGTTAACTGTTACCGTACTCTCTCTGCTCCCTCACACTCACTACCTGTTATAGCACCTACCCCCTAACAAGGCTCACATTCTATCTCCAAATAAGGCTCACGCACTACCACTCTCACTATTGAATTCAGCATCTTTCCCACGCCACCCCCACCCCGCACGCTCTCTCTCCCTCCATTATACTCCCAACACTAATAACACAGCATGGGATACAACACTGTGGACTGACTCCCTCCGGATACCTCACCATTCCCCCTCCCCCTCCACCTACAGCAGCTCTAAGAGCAGGGCCACACCCCCCCCACCATCACTCCTCCCCGCCGTTCTCCCATTCCAGGAGAAACGGACTGTAATAGGAGAGAAAGGACCAAGCCAGATGGTGGAGCACCCGATACCTGACCCATCCTCCAACCCCCCCCCCCCTCCGGCCCGAGCCATGTGAGGAGGACCCTGGTATGAGCTGGAGAGGAAGGGGACGTGTTGTATGGAGATTCTGTGACATCCATATCCTCTAACTGAGTAAAAAACAATGTTCAGTGAAGGGCAATTCGCACTTTAACCACTCTGTCTGTTCTCACAATTTTCTCCCTCCCAAAACAACAAATATCTCATTGCAGAGCGATACAGACACAAAAATATTCAGAGACACATGTGAACACGCTAATATATTTACACTCACAGTAATTACACGGAGATAGAACCGCACACAAGTAGTGGCATACGGAGACATAGACAGTCGCACACAAATAGGCACAAGCACAAGTAAAACGCACAGGCTAATACACAGATTAACCGATGTCAGCACATAAATACACAAACACACAGACACGTAAACAAACACAAACAAGTACACATATGGAAACGCAGAGACACAGATGCTAGTGCTTATAAGACAGAGATATATAGGTTTTTGATGAATAAGCATGTCAAGAGTTACAGAGAGTAGTCAGGAGAATGATGTTGAGAAACCTCTAAGCCTGTATTAAATGGCATTCAGAGTCGATTGGCCGAATGGCCTAATTCTGCGTTTTTAATGTTCGTGTGGTGTCATGCTATCAGTTATTCTCTTCCTGGGATAGGAGCAGAGAATGAGTTTAATACATATTTGATTGAAAAGAGTCAGTGGTCCTATTGGACAGGTTTAGAGGGCTGAATGGTTTATGTCTATGCCTAATTATTCTGTCCTTGTGTTTCAAAAGAGGTGGCGTTTCATGTTAGGTTAACACAGTTTAATATAACTGGTCCCACACTGAAATAAGGTCGCCCCTTTCACTTTAGTGTTGTACTATCTGTAGTGTCCTCATCCTCAGGGAACAGTGAAGACTCGGTTTTTGTAGATATTCAAGACTGAGCTCGACTGATCTTTGCTGGACAGGAGAGTCAATACTTATTGCGAACAGACAGGAGATAGATGGTCAAACACAATCAGATCAGCCATGATCATTCTGACTGGTGGCGCCGAATAGCCAACTGCAGCCCCTACCCACGTGTTGTTTCCTCAATCCACCCTCGATGCTGTTCCAGGGATATACTGCTGCCACTACCCCATGTATTGTGCCCTCCATCCACCCGTCGAAGCTGGGACAGAGATAGGGGACCACCTCATTCAGCCAGTCTTTATCGTTACCATGAGACTGGAGGAGACCATTCTGCCTCTTTAACGAGTTACAGACAAAAATGAAACGAATCATTTTAGCTCATTGAGTACATTTTACTGCACAGCAGCCCATTTAAACTGCCTGAACTGCTACACAGGAAGCGGTTGCTAACAGTCAATAGAGAGAAGATGTAAATGCTTATTTTCAAATTACAAAGCTGAAACTGTGGAATCATCAACGATCAATATCTGTATCAAAGATCTGGAGGAAGGGACTGCATATAACAATGCCCAATTAGCTTAAACACCAAGCTGGTCATCCAGTATGTTAACAAATGGAAGTCGTGTGTCATCAATGTGATAAAGGCAAAGGGAAGTTAGTGAGCAAACCTTCAGCAGATATAGCATAATGTGAGTTGTCAATTTTGGATGGAAGGATAAAACAATGTTAAACAATTTAAGTGTAGAGAGAATAGAGAACTCTGTGATACAGACGGTATTCATGATCCTGGTACATGAATCATATGTAGTTAGTCTGCACTTGCAGTAAGTGATTTGAAGCTAAGTGGAATGATTGTGTTTCTGTCAAAGGGTACTAGATTTAATCAGGAATGTTTTACTACATCTGTACCGGTAAAAGTCAGAAGTGCAGATGCTGGAGATCAGAGTCGAACAGTGTGAGGCTGGATAAGCATAGCCAATCAGGCAGCATCCGAGGAGCGGAAGAATTGGCGTCACGGATATAAGTCCTTCATCAGTAATGTGCCATAAATATCGAGTCTCCTGTTCATTGGGTGCTGCCTGACCTGTTGTTATTTTCCAGAATCACATTTTTCGAGTCTACATCTGTACAGGCATTGCTGAGACCACATATGACATATTATGTGCAATTTTGATCCCTTAACCTAAAAACAAGATAATTATTTTAGAAGCTTATCAACAATGTTTTGTTAAATTTTTCCTGGAGTGAAGGCCTTTTGTTCTGAAACGTTATCAGTTTTGGTCTTAGATGAGAAATCTTTTTGAAGCATACACAATATTGAGAAAAATCAGCTGGATACATATGTTCTCTTCTCAGGGACACTAAAAATATGGAATAAATGTTAAGAATCAAATGTATTGATTTTCGCACAGATATTTTGAAGACATCAAACGGTTTTCAAAAATTAAGCATATGCATACCTACGTATCATCAAATTATAAAGCAGGAATTTTCTTTTTTTGCTAATGAAAGGCACTGTGTATAACAACAGCAATGATGCACTTACATATCGTCCATTATCATCCATTCCAGAGAATGTCCACAACGAGCGCACACGGTCCAGTTTGGTGTTCAGTTGACATGATTGCTTGTTTCAACACAGAGAGGGGGAACAATGTTCCCTGCCGGAGAATCAGCAACTGATTGATCCCTCTATCTTCTTTTGTTCCACCTGACAACAGTAAATCCCTGACTCACTGCTACCTGATGTGTCGTGGAGAATTCCTGATGAGAGATTCATTGGAATCTCCCTACCATCTGAAACAAAAGTAATTCAGCTAACTCCAACTATTCTGGGGAGAAATCGCATTGCAAGCAGCATGCCTGAGCAGAATGGGCGGCACAGTGGATCAGTGGTTAGCACTGCTGCCTCACTGCACCAGGGTACCAGGTTTGATTCCAGCCTCGGGCGACTGCCTGTGTGGAGTTTGCATATTCTACTGGTGTCTGCGTTGGTTTCCTCCAAGTGCTCGGATTTCCTCCCACAAGTCCAAAAATGTGCAGGTCAGGTGAATTAGCCAGGCTAAATTGCCCATAGTGATAGGTGCATTAGCCAGAGGGAAATGGGACTGGTTGGGTTACTTTCCGGAGGGTCGGTGTGGACTTGTTGGGCCGAAGGGCCTCTTTCTACACTGTAGTGAATCTAATCTAATAACTTCAGAGGACAGAATGACATTTGGGGCTGTCTATCATCTATCCATTTGTTATGAGTTCAACTATTGTGACACTCTGGAAAACTTTCATTTTTCTATTTTGTCTTGAGATGTGAGTGTTTGTGTGTGTGTGTGTGTGTGTGTGTGTGTGTGTGTGTGTGTGTGTGTGTGTGTGTGTGTGTGTGTGTGTGTGTGTGTGTGTTTGACATTTTTCTAGAGGATGAGCCAGGCTGACATTTATATCATTACCCATATCACAAACTTTGAAATTTGTTGTAAACAGTGGAGCAGTCTGACTACAAAAGGTAATACAGACACTGCAACATTGATTGGACCACGAATGACATATTCTAAAAGGGCTGTTCAAGTGGGAGTACCCTTCCCCAGAGGTTTGTGGTGCCTGGATGTTTACATTTATTCAAAGTTGTTTCTGTTAAATATTTGAGAGACAAGTGAATATAGGAAAATGGTGCACGTACAGAAGAAGTACTGCTGAGACCACAATCAGATCAGCTACGATCTTAATGCGAGACAGAGCAAAGACAAAGTGCCTATTGGCCCACTCCCACTCCTCAGTCCGATGTTCCTATATTCCATTCAGCCCCTCATAGCTCCTGCACAGTTGTAGATGCAGGCCACTCGCTCGAAATATCTAATCCACTGTAAGACGAGATCTTCTTCTGTTCCTCACATTTGTCACACACAGTTTGGCGTGGGTTGAAAAATGTTTATTCAAAACCCAGGCTGGACTCAAAAGACGCCTCTGATCTATTGAAAGAGTGTCTCCTCTCTGCAACTTGTGCTTCGCTTGGTTGTCATGGTGCAGACCCAGATTCACTGTGAATACAGTCCCAGTACCTCACTCAGAGATGACTCATAAAATGCTTTGCTCTCTCTGACTGCAATGTCCAATAACGGAATGCTCAGGAAAATTGCAACCATTAACTTTCTAATTACAGAATATGAGAACATACGGATCAGGATCAGATGGTAATTCGGATGGTTAGGCCTGCCGTGCCATTGTATAAGATTATGGATGATCCACTGTTGTTATCAACTCTG
Organism: Hemiscyllium ocellatum; assembly: GCF_020745735.1. NCBI lineage: Eukaryota > Metazoa > Chordata > Chondrichthyes > Orectolobiformes > Hemiscylliidae > Hemiscyllium > Hemiscyllium ocellatum. Next base: position 502,148 of record NW_026867690.1, read on the forward strand.
CTTTATTTTCCGATTCTTCACATCCCTAAATTCTATGGCAGGTCAAAAACCCACCTACCTCATCTGTAAATACTTTCAGTGATATAGCTCCTGGAACTCTCTTGACCAGATAATTTCTGACATTCACTATTCTCTGTGAGAAGGTTACACTCCCCAAACATACACAATAACCTATTTGTATGTTCAAAAGAGGTGAACACAGCAGCTCATGTAAGAGTGACCGATCCTTATATCAAGGCCGGAGTTGCTCCGGCTGGTATCAAGAAACGTTGACGAAATTAAATTTAATAGGAATCAGCCACAATCTCTCTTCTGGGGGGTCAGAAGACAATGGATCAGAATCTGAGAACATTTGACTGGAATGTTCCGTCAATGAACAGGATTTTATCCAAGGGTTTTTTACTACCTTTCTCAGCCTTGGATATCATTAACATCACGGATCGAAGATATCCTTTGGATTACTCAAGGTGGTTACTATCCCATCCTCGCTATAGTTTGTGTTCTAGTAAGTCATTCTCTTTGTGTATTAAACCATTCAGCTCAATCCAGTCTGCTCAAACATCAGTCAAAGCTGATAAATTTCTCAAACCCATTCTCCCCGTAACCTTTGATCCTCTTTTCAGTCGAAAACCTATCCTACGCAGTCTTAAATATACTCAATGACTTGGCCTCCACAGCCTTCTGAGGCACTGAATTCCATAGACTCACAATGCTCTGTCTGAAGAAGTTATTCGTTATCTCGGTTCTAAAAGGTCTTCGCTGTGGTCTATGGCTGTGCCTCGGATCCTAGTCTTACCTAAGAATGGACACATTTTCCAAAAATCCACTCTGTCCAGGTCATTCGAGTATCGAACCAGGCCCTCAAACGTTCATCGTATGTTAAGCTTTTCATTCCTGGGACCAATCCAGTGAATCTCCTCTGAACACGCTCCAGGAACAGTACACATCTGCTGGGATATAGGACCCAAATCTAAATGTGGCCTGACCAGAGCGTTTTAGTACCTTGTAAGTACTCCCCGCTTTTAACTTCAATTCCTCTCGAAATAAATCCCTTCATTGTATTTACCTTCTTAACTACTGACTCAACTTGCAAGTTTACCGTGAGAGAAGCCTGGACTAGGATTCCCAAGACTCTTCGCATTTCAGACTTCTGAATTTTCTCCCCATTTAAAAAATAGCCCGTGCCACTATTCTTCATACCAAAGTGCATGACCTCATACTGGCGCATGTTTTACTCCATCTGCCACTGCTTTGCCCATCTCCTAACCTGTACAAGTCCTTCTGCAGCTTTTTTGCCTCCTGCGTGCTAACTGTCCCTCTAGATATCTTTATAATGTCTGCACACTTAGCCAGAATGGACTCCGTTCCATATCTAGATCATTAAGGCACAATGTGAAAAGTTGTCCGAACACTGAGTCTTACAGAATACATTTTGCCACCGTTTGCCATCCTGGGAAGGACCATTTTATCCACACTACCTGCTTTTTGCCAAACAGCAAAACTTAAATCCATGCTAGCACTTTGCCTCTGTCACCATGGGCCCTTATCTTAATCAATAGTCTTGTGTGGCACTCGCCAAAAGCCTTCTTGTGGTCCGGGTAAGGATATCCTTTGGCACTCCTGGGTCGAAGCTGATCGTTACTTTCTCAAAAGGTTTAAGCAGATGCGTCAGGCATGACCTCCCTTTGATGATACCATGCTGACTTTGCCCTATGTTTCTATACACCTCCAAATATTCAAAAATATTATCCTTCCCGATCGGTTCCAGGATCTTACCCACGACTGAGGTTAGGCTGTTTGGTCTGTAATTTTCCGTCTTCCGCCTTATTCCCTTTGTAAACAGGGATTGAACATGAGCGTTATTCCAGTCCTCTGGGACATTCCCTAATTCTAATGATTCCGGAAAGATCACCACTAACGCCTCCACTACCGCTGAGCTTTCTCTCATTGAACTCTGTGGTAAAGTCATTCTGGTCCAGGTGATTTATCCATCTTCAGCCAATTTAGCTTTTCTACCCTCTTTGCCTTGGCGATGGGTGACATACTGAGCTTTGCCTCTTCATATTCTTGAACTATTGGGAAATTATTCGTGTCCTCGGCCATTTCTTTGTTCCCCACTACTGTCTGTCCTGTGCCATTTTACAGCAGCCCAATGTCCACTTTTGTCTCGCCTTTGCCTTTTTTATATCTAAAGAAAATCTTCCAACTTTCCTTGATTTAACTGGCAAGCATATCCTCAAGTTTAATCTCCTCCCTCCATATTTATTATTTTGTTGTCCTCTGTTGGTCTTTGTGAGCTTCCAAGTCGTCTGGTTTTCCTGTGCCCTTCGTCACATTATACGCTTGCTCTTCTGTCCCTGACTTTCTACACAAACACCCGTTGAAGGAGCCGCACTCTGAAAGCTAGTATGCTTCCAATTAAACCTGATGGACTATAACCTGGTGTTGTGTGATTTGTAACCTAACCATTCATAGTTGCTTCATCCTCCCCTATACCATCCTTCTTTTTTCTCGGGAAGAATCTCTGTTGTGTCTCCTGAACTACTCGCAGATACTCCTGCCATTGTTGTTCGACTGCTTTTCATGTTAGCCCCATCCCAGGGAATTCTACCAACCTCCTCCCTCATGCCCCTGTAGTTGACTTCATACAGCTGAAATACCATTACCTATCATTCTAACTTTTCCCTCTTAAATTGCAGAATAAAATCAATCATATTATGATTACTGCTTCCTTCGTGTTCCTTCGTTTAAGTTCTCTAAAACAGTGTGCCTCATTGCACAACACTAAATCCAGTATTGTCCTGTTCCTGATTGGGCTCCACCACAAGCTGCTCCAAAAAGCACTATCGAAGAGATTGCACAAATCATTTCTCCTGCAAACTACTAACAACCTGATCTTCCCAGTCCACCCGTGTATTGAAATCTCCATGACCACTGTATTTTGCCTTTTCTATGCATCTTTTCTATCTCCTGGTGTATATATACAGGTCCTGTCTACTTTTTCGAGTCCTGAACATAACGACATGTAGAACATAGAATATAGAACATTACAGTATAGAACAGGCCCTTCAACCCACGATCTTGTGCCAACCATTGATCCTCATGCATGCACCCTCAAATTTATGTGACCATATGCATGTCCATCAGTCCTTAAATGTCTCTAATGACCTTGGTTCAAAAACTGCTGCTGGCAACGCATTCCATGCTCTCACAACTCTCTGTGTAAAGAACCGGCCTCTGACATACCCTCTATACTTTCCTCCAACCAGCTTAAAACTATGACCCCTCGTGTTAGCCATTTCTGCCCTGGGAAATAGTCTCTCACTACTGACTCTATCTATGCCTCTCATTATCTTGTATATCTCAATTAGATCCCCTCTCCTCCTCCTTTTCTCCAATGAAAAAAGTCCGAGCTCAGTCAACCTCTCTTCATAAGATAAGCCCTCCAGTCCAGGCAGCATCCTGGTAAACCTCCTCTGAACCCGCTCCAAAGCATCCACATCTTTCCTGTAACAGGGCGACAAGAACTGGATGCAATATTCCAAGTGCGGTCTAACCAAAGTTTTATAGAGCTGCAACAAGATCTCACGATTCTTAAACTCAATCCCCCTGTTAATGAAAGCCAAAACACCATATGATTTCGTAACAACCCTGTCCACTTGGGTGGCCATTTAAAGGGATCTATGTACCTGCACACCAAGATCCCTCAGTTCCTCCACACTGCCAAGAATCCTATACTTTATCCTGTATTCAGCTTTCAAATTCAACCTTCCAAAATGCATCACATCGCATTTATCCAGGTTGAACTCCATCTGCCACCTCTCAACCCATCTCTGCATCCTGTCAATGTCCCACTGCAGCCTAAAACAGCCGTCTATACTGTCATCGACACCTCCAACCTATGTGCTGTCTGCAATCTTGCTGACCCATCCTTCAATCCTCTCATCCAAGTCATTAATAATAATTACAAACAGTAGAGGCCCGAGGACAGAGCCCTGTGGAACACCACTCACCACTGACTTCCGGGCAGAATATTTTCCTTCTACTACCACTCGCTGTCTTCTGTTGGCCAGACAATTCTATATCCAGACAGCTAAGTTCACCTGTATCCCATCCTCCTGACCTTCTGAATGAGCCTACCATGGGGAACCTTATCAAATGCCTTGCTGAAGTCCATATACACCACATCCACTGCTCAAACCTCATCAACTTTTCTATTCACATCCTCAAAGAACTCGATAAGATTCGTGAGGCATGACCTTCCCCACACAAAACCATGTTGACTGCATTTAATCAAGCCATGCTCTTCCAGATGGTCATAAATCCTAACCCTCAGAATCCTTTCTAACACCTTGCAGACGACAGACGTGAGACTTACTGGTCAGTAATTGTCGGGGATTTCCCTATTTCCTTCCTTGAAGAGAGAAATTACATTTGCCTCTCTCCAGTCCTCAGGTACGACTCAGTGGAGAGTGAGAATGCAAAGATCTTCGCAAGTGGCGAAGCAATCGAATTTCTCATTTCCCAAAGCAGCCGAGGGCAAATCTTAATGTTTGACAAAATTTTCAGAACATCAGCTTCCTCAATCTCTATCCATTCCAGAATGCATACCTGCTCTTCAAAGGTTTCATTAAACATCTATATTTCTTTTTTCAACCTTTGGGGATACTCAATTCTATCCACACCGATTTTGTGCCATCTGACCCTCCTTTATGTCATACAGTCACAGAGCTATACAGTCCGAGAGATGAACAAAATGGCAACAGATCCTTCGGTCCAACTCGTCTATGCCAATCAGATTACCCAACCTAATCTTGTCCCATTTGCCAGCACTCGGCCTATATCCTTTTTACGCATCCTCTTTGCATACCCATCCAGATGCCTTTTAAATGTTGGAATGGGGCTAGTGTCCACCACTTCCTCCCACAGTTGTTTCCATATACATGCACCACCCTGTGAATGATAAAAAAAACTTGCTGTTTTGGGAACTTTTAAATCTTTTCCTTCTCAACCTAAACCTACGCCCTCTAGTTCTCCCCCACCCCAGGGAAAATGATTTGTCTATTTCTCCCATGCATGACCCTTGTAATTTTTTAAATTTCTCTAAGGTCACCCCTCAGCCTCTGAAGCTCCAGGGCAAACAACCCCAGCCTATTCAACTTCAGCATATAGCTCAAATAGTCCAATCCTTGTAAATTTTTCAGAATACTTTCAAGTTTCACAGCATTCTTCCGATAGCAAGGAGACCAGTATTCTTACAATTGATTTATTTTCATTCTTACTCCCCCCGACTCAACCTATCTTTTCGATAGGATACATACTCTTGAATGCATCAGCTGTCAATCCTGATTCCCTTGCAGCACGTCTCTGCCAATTTCAATCTGCGCTACAAGCTCATTTACCTTATTTCTTATACGGCATGCATGCAGATATAACACTCACAGTCCTGTATTAACTGTCCATCCTCTCAGTTTCATTTGTCTGTCCAGTGTGCTTGAAGTTTGATGGTTTACATTTTCAATACACTGTGTCCTATTTGTGCCTGTGCTCGAGATTTCATTAAACTCTCTTGCGTTCTTCACTCTTACCTCCTCTTTGAATTCAAGTTTTCTAATTTCCCCTATAACTGAAATCCCACTCAAACCTAAAGATTAATTGAAAGATCTGACCGCAGCCCTCATTACGTGATTTGTTAGGACTCTGGTCCCAGCATTGTTCAGATGAAGACCATACCATCAGAACAAGTCCCTTCTTCCCCAGTAATACAATATGCATATGCAACACGAAATACAGGGACAAAATGGCTTGTTGTACATTCCAAAATATGGAAAGCACAAACAGATAAGATTGGTAAAATACACTCATGACCTTGAGCTGTATAAATTCGAATGTGAATTACAAAACCATGGAAGTGCTGTGCAAACGTTAACAATCATTATTCGGCCCACAGCTGAGATGCTGATTTCCCCTTTGTCAGTGATCTCCCTCACTGAGACTCTCTGGTCCAATCCCACACACAGTATTTCGGGGGCTTATCAGTTCCTGCTGCTGTTCTCCCAGTCTATTTAAATTAATCCACTTTCTCCCTGGAACCAATCAATTGGCCTATTGGATTCCGTTTAACTGTCAGAAACCCAGCTCTGTGATGTTTTTGGAGATAAATGATCTGGGATGACAGCTAGTATCAGCACAGTGCTCACAGTGGCAACAGGCAAACAGCTTGCAGTCCAGGGGAATATCTAAATAAAATTTCCATCTTCTGTCTATTTTCCTCATGCTGACTCCTGATCTATCCAGCTTCACTTTCTTCTAACACTCGTTTCTCCCACTCAGTCAGTCGCTCCTCTTTCTATCCACTCTGTTGACCTCCCTTCACATACTTTCTTTCTATTTCATTCTCTCTCTCTCTCTCTCTCTCTCTATCTGTGTCTCTGACCGTATCTCTCTCTCTCTCTCTCTCTCTGTATCTCCAATAACTCTCTCTGCCTTCAGATAGTGCAGTTGGAGAGCTTGTGGATGGACAATGGGCTGAATTGCCAACGTCTGTGCTGTATTATTTCTGAGGTTCTCTGACCCACAATAAAGACTTTCAGTGCCTGGAGAAACAAGCTGGTCCTGCGAAGGTCACAGTGCACAATCATCCATTATCTCTTCCTGTTTTCTGACAGGCAATATCCTCTAAATATCTGTTCAACAAAATAGATTGACATTCGAGCAGTTGGGAGGACATTCGCAAGACGATATTGAAATCAGGATTTAATAAACAGTTCCGCCATGCAAAATGTGGATTTGCCTGATAGCAGCTCCTCCCAATTAACAGCCCCTCGCTTCTGCCTGATGTGGATTTGCCTTCCAACAATTTATTAACTTCCACAAGATCCTGACTTATTCCATGATCGTAGCTATCTCAAACCTGAGGTCATTTTGATCACTTTCTAAAATGATCTTCCACTGAATGGTCAGTCACGTGGGCATGCTCATTTTCTACTACGAGGTCCAGTATAGCCCATGCTGTAGTTGGACTATCCACATACGGCTGCAAATAACTTTCTTGGATGCGCTTAAGAAATTCTACCCCGTCTAAGCCACTTGCTGTAAAGGATTCCCAGTCAATATTGGGGATGTTAAAGTCCCTCACTATGGCAACTCACGTTTCCATAATCGGCCAACATGTTTGTTCCTCAATTTCTCGGTGGCTGTTGGAGGGACTACAGTACAATCCTAACACATGCATCCCTCATATCTTGAGCTATCTCCATGTTGCCTCAGTAGATGAGCTTTCCAATACGTCCTAAGTGCAGATGTAACAAACTTCCTGATTAGTAATGCAACTTCTCCCCCTCTTTTAGCTTCCCCTCTATATCATCTAAAACAACAAAACCCTGAAAAGTTGATCAGCCAGTCCTGTCTCTTTCTCAACAAAGTCCCTATGATGTTTGCAACATCGTAGTCCCATGTAGGGATTCAGTCTCTAAATTCAACTGTTTGCCCATAATGATCCTTGCATCGAAATAAATACACTTCCACCAACCACATCAGATACACATCCTGACATTTGGTTTGAGTTTCCCTGAAGGACTTTCTGCTGCTATTTTCTGGCGACAAGAGATTATAAAAGACTATCAATAAAGCAGAAGATATTGTAGACAGACAATTCCAGTTTCCTCCTTTGTCACATCAAGCTGTACCTTGCCTTACACATGGTCTGATTTCGACAGAGTGCTGATTAATTATTTCACTTTAAACTACTGTCTCCAGCTACTCACTGCATATTCAACAAGTATTTCTGGACCCCCTGGATTGATTGCTCTCTTGTCCCTCTCTCACGAATTCTTGGTAATATTTAAGTTGAAGTTATACGTACTCATACAATCTCCAAGTACTGCCTTGCCAGAATCCTCACATGAAACTAATAACACTTCAGGTTGCCAGTCCCATTGTGTTCAGTGTCCTCTGCTTCTTTGTTGTTGGTCTTAGATGCACTGGTTTTAGTCTCCAATTCCTACTCAGTCACTGTATTGTGGACCGACTGCTCTGGTTGCCACTCCACAGTGTCACAGTAGTTTTAAACTCTCCGGAGTGTCAATACCAAACCTGCTTGCCAGGACATTGCAGCCAGTACAGGTCCATTCCGTCCTTCTTGTGTATATCCTACCGACCCGGGAATCCCAATGATCCACATATCGGAAATTGCCGCCTGTTCAGGTCCATCCCGTGCTTCTTGTGTATATCCTACTGACCCAGGAAACCCAAAGACCCACACATCAAAGATTGCTGCTAGTTCAGGTCCATCCCGTCCTCCTTGGCTATATCCTATGAATTGGCAATCCCAATCATCCACATATCAGAAGTGCTACCAGCTTTTTGGCCATGTATTTAACTGTACTACCTTCCTATTCTTAATCTCACTCGCACGTGACATATTCTAGCGTCTCCAAAAGTCAAATATCCTTTCAGCACAACTCCAGCAAGGCCTTTTCTTTAAAGTGGATAGACGTGATTATAAAAACGTAAGTGTGACCTCATTAACCAGGAAGGTGGAGCCCACTGACTCAGTCCAATGACCACAGGATCTGAGATCTATCACCTCCACCAAACCTGTTTGACAAGGTAGACATAGAACATAGAAGGATACAGCGCAGTACAGGCCCTTCGGCCCTCGATGTTGCGCCGACCGAATCCTACCTAACCTATACTAGCCCAATAACTTCCAAATGCCTATCCAATGCCCGCTTAAATGACCATAAAGAAGGAGAGTTCACCACTGAGACGGACAGGGCATTCCATGAACTCACAACCCGCTGTGTGAAGAATCTACCCCTAACATCTGTCCTATACCTACCACCCCTTAATTTAAAGCTATGTCCCCTAGTAACACCTGACTCCATTAGCGGTAAAAGGTTCTTAGTATCTACCCTATCTAAACCCCTAATCATCTTATACACTTCTATCAGATCTCCCCTAAACCTTCTCTTCTCCAATGAGAACAGCCCCAAGTGCCTCAGCCTTTCCTCATAAGATTTTCCTACCATTCCAGGCAACATCCTGGTAAACCTCCTCTGCACTCGTTCTAAAGCTTCCACATCCTTCCTATAGTATGGCGACCAAAACTGCACACAATACTCCAGATGAGGCCTCACCAGAGTCTTATACAACTGCAACATGACCTCAGGACTCCGGAACTCAATTCCTCTGCCAATAAAGCCCAGTACACCATATGCCTTCCTCACAGCACTATTTACCTGGGTGGCAACTTTCAGAGATCTGTGTACATGGACACCAAGATCCCTCTGCTCATCCACACTACCAAGTAGCCTACCATTAGCCCAGTAATCCATCATCTTGTTGTTCCTACCAAAGTGAACGACTTCGCACTTAGCTACATTGAATTCCATTTGCCACATTTCCGCCCAGCTCTGCAACTTATCTATATCCCGCTGTAACCTACCACTTCCTTCCTCACTATCCACAACTCCACCGACTTTTGTGTCATCCGCAAACTTGCTTACCCAGCTTTCAAGTCCTTCCTCTAGATCATTTATAAAGATAACAAAAAGCAATGGTCCCAAAACAGATCCTTGTGGTACACCGCTAGTAACTGCGCTCCAAGATGAACATAATCCATCAACTACTACCCTCTGTCTCCTTCCAGCCAGCCAATTCCTAATCCAAACCTCTAATGTATCCTCAATGCCATACCTCCGTAGTTTTAGCATTAGCCTACCATGGGGAACCTTATCGAACGCCTTACTAAAATCCATATACACAACATCTACTGCTTTACCCTCGTCCACTTCCTTAGTCACCTTCTCAAAGAACTCAATAAGGTTTGTGAGGCACGACCTGCCCTTCACAAAACCATGCTGGCTATCCCTGATCACGTTATTCCTACCCAGATGTTCATAAATCTTATTCCTTACCAATCTCTCTAAGACTTTGCCCACCACTGAAGTCAGACTCACTGGCCTATAGTTACTAGGGCTATCCCTACTCCCTTTCTTGAACAATGGGACCACATTCGCTATCCTCCAGTCCTCTGGTACTATTCCCGTTGACAATGACGACATAAAAATCCAGGCCAATGGCTCTGCTATCTCCTCCCTAGCTTCCCATAGGATCCTGGGGTAAATGCCATCAGGCCCAGGAGACTTATCTATATTCATCCTTTCCAATATTCCCAAAACCTCTTCCCTGCATATTTCCAGGGCATCCATTCTAATTATTTGTGATTCCATATTCACATCAGCAACAGTGTCCTGTTCCTGAGTGAATACTGATGAAAAGTACTGATTTAATGTCTCTCCAATCTCCTCCGCCTCCACACACAACTTCCCACTACTATCCTTGACTGGACCGATACCTACCCTAGTCATCCTTTTATTCTTGACATACCTATAGAAAGCCTTTGGGTTTTCCCTATTCCTACCAGCTAAAGACTTTTCATGTCCCCTTCTCGCTTCTCTTAGCTCCCTCTTTAGCTCCTTCCTGGCTACCTTATAACTCTCAATCGCCCCTACTGACCCTTCACGCCTCATCTTTACATATGCCGCCTTCTTCCCTTTCACAAGGGACTCCAATTCCTTACTAAACCATGGCTGCCTCACAAGGCCCTTTACACCATGCCTGACTGGTACATACCTATCAAGGACACGCAGCAGCTGCTCCTTGAACAATCCCCACATCTCATTAGTGTTCTTCTCTTGAAGCCTGTTTTTCCAATCCACACATCCTAAGTCATGCCTCACTGCATCATAATTTCCCTGCCCCCAGCTATAACTCTTGCCCTGCGGCGCACGATTATCCCTCTCCATCACTAAAGTAAAAGTCACCGAGTTGTGGTCACTGTCCCCGAAGTGCTCACCTACCTCCAAGTCTAACACCTGGCCTGGTTCATTACCTAGAACCAAATCCAATATAGCCTCCCCTCTTGTTGGCCTGTCGACATATTGTGTCAGGAAACCCTCCTGCACACATATGGACCATTTATTTGCAGATTGACGAGGATAAACAGAAGACTACAAAATGACAGAGCAGATGGATGTCATTCAGCCTGTTTACTCTGTTTTGCTATTAATTTGGATTTTAATTATTCTGTTCCTTTCAATGGCAGGGTCTTTACCCCAGCATCCCCAGCGGGTATGAGAGTGCCAAGTGTCATTGGGTGCACAGTCCTGTGAAGGGAGTATCTAGTGCCAGGCAATGGGGTGTGGGGAGTCCCAGGTTTGGCAAAGGAAAAGCTGCATGCAGTGAGGATGGACTGAGGAACTGAAAGAGATGGAATGGGTATCCAGGGACACTGCATTCAGCAAGATTCCTAAACACCCAGGGAACACGAGAATCATGGCTGCTTTTACAAAAGCTGCCACATTTACTGCATTTCTCCATGAAATATATGAAAATATACTGTAGATTGTAGAAATCCGAAGCAAATACAGAGACATCCTGTGGAGAGAGAAAGGAGGTAATGCTCCCAATGCAGACATGGGAAGAATGTACAATGTACACACAGACATATTCCAGAGATTGGAATTGAACCCGAGTCCCTATCACTGTGAGGCAGCATTGCTGTGCACAGAACTCTGGGTTGTTGCCGGTGCCACATGACAGTGAGACAAGGAACAGGGAGAGAGTGCAGTTGAACACGTGGCTGCAAGGATAGTGTATGAGGGAGGGCTTCAGGTATTTGGACAATTGGATTGCATTCTGGGGAAGGTGGGACCTGTACAATCAGGATGGGTTGCACCTGAACCAGAAGAGTACGAATATCCTGGGATTTGCTAGCACTCTTCTGGAGGGGGGGGGGGGGGGGTGGTTACATTTATTTGGCAGGGGGATGGGATCCGGGCTTGTCGTCCAGAAAGTAGGTTAGCTGTTTTTCAGCTGCAAATGTGTTGCTGGTCAAAGCACAGCAGGCCAGGCAGCATCTCAGGAATAGAGAATTCGACGTTTCGAGCATAAGCCCTTCATCAGGAATGAGGAGAGTGTGCCAAGCAGGCTAAGATAAAAGGTAGGGAGGAGGGATTTGGGGGAGGGGCGATGGAGGTGGGATAGGTGGAAGGAGGTCAAGGTGAGGGTGATAGGCCGGAGTGGGGTGGGGGCGGAGAGGTCAGGAAGAGGATTGCAGGTTAGGAGGGCGGTGCTGAGTTGAGGGAACCGACTGAGACAAGGTGGGGGGAGGGGAAATGAGGAAACTGGAGAAATCTGAATTCATACCTTGTGGTTGGAGGGTTCCCAGGCGGAAGATGAGGCGCTCCTCCTCCAGCCGTCGCGTTGTTATGTTCTGCCGGTGGAGGAGTCCAAGGACCTGCATGTCCTCGGTGGAGTGGGAGGGAGAGTTAAAGTGTTGAGCCACGGGGTGATTGGGTTGGTTGGTCCGGGCGGCCCGGAGGTGTTATCTGAAGCGTTCCGCAAGTAAGCGGCCTGTCTCCCCAATATAGAGGAGGCCTCCTCTATATTGGGGAGACAGGCCGCTTACTTGCGGAATGCTTCAGAGGCCTCCTCTATATTGGGGAGACAGGCCGCTTACTTGCGGAACGCTTCAGATAACACCTCCGGGCCGCCCGGACCAACCAACCCAATCACCCTCCAACCACAAGGTATGAATTCAGATTTCTCCAGTTTCCTCATTTCCCCTCCCCCCACCTTGTCTCAGTCGGTTCCCTCAACTCAGCACCGCCCTCCTAACCTGCAATCCACTTCCTGACCTCTCCGCCCCCACCCCACTCCGGCCTATCACCCTCACCTTGACCTCCTTCCACCTATCCCACCTCCATCGCCCCTCCCCCAAATCCCTCCTCCCTACCTTTTATCTTAGCCTGCTTGGCACACTCCTGATGAAGGGCTTATGCTCGAAACGTCGAATTCTCTATTCCTGAGATGCTGCCTGTCCTGCTGTGCTTTGACCAGCAACACATTTGCAGCTGCAGACCTCACTTTTTACTAGCTGTTTTTCAGGATGTCCAAGAATGTAGGGAGGCTGTGGAGAAGGTAGCACTGACAGGGAATACTTGCGGATACAGAGATGGGCTCAAGTGTGTATACTTCAACACAAGGAATATCAGAAATAAGGTGGGTGAACTTAAGGAGTGGATCGGTACTTGGGACTACACTGTTGTGGCCATTACGGAAACATGGATAGAAGAGGGACAGGAATGGTTGTTGGAGGTTCCTGGTTACAGATGTTTCAGTAAGATTAGGGATGGTGGTTAAAAAAAGGAGGGGGTGTGGCGTTGCTATCTAGAAATGGTATAACGGCTGCAGAGAGGCAGTTCGAGGGGGATCTGCCTTTGGAGGTAGTATGGGCTGAAGTCAGAAATAGGAAAGGAGCAGTCACCATGTTGGGTGTTTACTATAGCCCCCCCCCCCCCCCCCCCCCCCCACTAGCAACAGGGATGTGGAGAAACAGATTGGGAAACAGATTTTGGAAAGGTGCAGAAGCCACAGGGTAGTAGTCATGGGCGATTTCAATTTCCCAAATATTGATTGGAAGCTCTTTAGATCAAGTAGATTGGACGGAGCGGTGTTTGTGCAGTGTGTCCAGGAAGCATTTTCTAACTCAATATGTAGATTGTTCGACCATAGGGGAGGCCATATTGGATTGGTATCGAACCGGGACAAGTGATGGGCTTGTTAGTGGGTGAGCATTTTGGTGAAGGTGACCACAATTCTGTGACTTTCACCTTGGTTATGGAGAGAGGTAGGTGCGTGCAACAGGGTAGGTTTTACAATTGGGGGAAGGGTAAATATGATGCTGCAAGACAGGATCTGAGGAGTATAAGTTGGGAACATAGGCTGTCAGGAAAGGATGTCGTTGAAATGTAAAACTTTTTCAAGGAACAGATACGACGTGTCCTTGATATGTATGTACCTGTCAGGCAGGAAAGAGATGGTCGGGTGAGGGAACCTTGGTTGATGAGGGAGATTGAATGTCTAGTAAATAGGAAGAAGGAGGCTTACAGAAGGATGAGGAAACAAGGTTCAGACAGAGCGCTGGAGGGATATCGGATAGCCAGGAGGAAGCTGAAGAAAGGGATTAGGAGAGCTAAGAGAGGGCATGAAAAATCTTTGGCAGGTACGATCAAGGATAACCCCAAGACCTTTTATGCGCATGTGAGAAACATGAGAATGACAAGAACGAGGGTAGGTCCGATCAAGGACAGTAGTGGGAGACTGTGTATTGAGTTGGAAGAGATAGGAGAGGTCTTGAATGAGTATTTTCCTTCAGTATTTACAAATGAGAGGGACCGCATTGTTGAAGAGGAGAGTATGAAACGGATTGGTAAGCTAGAGGAGATATTTGTTAGGAAAGAAGGTGTGTTGGGCATTTTGAAAAACTTGAGGATAGACAAGTCCCCCGGGCCTGACGAGATATATCCTCGGATTATGTGGAAGCAAGAGAGGAAATTGAAGAGCCGTTGGCAATGATCTTTTCGTCTTCACTGTCAACGGGGAGGTACCAGGGGACTGGAGAGTGACGAATGTTGTGCCCCTGTTCAAAAAAGGGAAGAGGGATAACCCCAGGAATTACAGGCCAGTTAGTCTTACTTCGGTGGTAGGCAAAGTAAAGGAAAGGGTACTGAGGCATAGGATTTATGACTATCTGGAAAGACACTGCTTGATTAGGGACAGTCAGAACGGATTTGGGAGGGGTAGGTCTTGCCTTACAAGTCTTACTGAATTCTTTGAGAAGGTGACCAAACATGTGGATCTGGGTAGAACAGTGGATGCAGTGTACATGGATTTTATTAAGGCATTTGATAAGGTGCCCCTTGGTAGGCTTATGTGGAAAGTCAGGAGACATGGGATAGTGGGAAATTTGGCTAGTTGGATAGAGAACTGGCTCACCGGTCGAAGTCAGAGAGTGGTGGTAGATTGTAAATATTCAGCCGGGAGCCCAGTTATAAGTAGAGTTCCGCAGGGATCGGTTCTGGGTCCTCTGCTGTTTGTAATTTTTATTAATGACTTGGAAGAGGGAGTCGATGGGTGGGTCAGTAAATTTGCAGACGATATGAAGATTGGTGGAGTTGTGGATATTGAGGAGAGCTGTTGTCGGCTGCAAAGGGACTTAGATATGATGCAGAGCTGGGCTAAGGAGTGGCAGATGGATTTCAACCCAGTCAAGTGTGAGGTTATCCATTTTGGAAGGACAAATAAGAATGCGGAATACAGGGTTAACGGTAGGGTTCTTAGTAAGGTGCAGGAGCAGAGGGATCTTGGGGTCTATGATCATAGCTCTTTGAAAGTTGCCACTCAGGTGGATAGAGTTTGTAAGAAGACCTAGGGTGTATTAGCGTTCATTAGCAGAGGGATTGAATTAAAGAGTTGTGAGGTGATGTTTCAGCTGTACAGGACCTTGGGAAGGCCACATTAGAGCACTGTGTGCAGTTCTGGTCGCCTCACTTTAAGACAGATGTGGAAGCTTTGGAGAGGGTGCATAGGAGATTAACCAGGATGTTGCCTGGAATGGAGAATAGGTCGTATGAGGATAGGTGGAGAGTGCTAGGCCTTTTCTCATTGGAACGGCGAAGGATGAGGGGTGACTTGATAGAGATTTATAAGATGATCAGGGGAATAGATAGAGTAGACAGTCAGAGACTTTTTCCACGGGTACAACAGAGTGTTACAAGGGGACATAAATTTAAGGTGAAAGGTGGAAGGTATAGGGGGGATGTCAGGGGTAGGTTCTTTACCCAGAGAGTGGTGGGGGAATGGAATGCGCTGCCTGTGGGAGTGGCAGAGTCAGAATCATTGGTGACCTTTAAGCAGCAATTGCATAGATACATGGAGAGGTGCTTAAGCTAGGACAAATTTTCGTCACAACATCGTGGGCTGAAGGGCCTGTTCTGTGCTGTATATTTCTATGTTCTATGTTCTATGTTGCCCAATTATGTATAATTGCGGATAGTACAGTTAGAGGCATAGATAATATTCTCTGTGACCAGGATTGAGAGTCCTGAAGGTTGTGTTGCCTACCTGGTGCTTGAGCTTGGAATATGTCATCTGGAGTGCAGGTGAACTTGGAGTGGGAGGGGAATTATTCAGTGGCCAGGGTTCGTTTAGGTACCAACGGGCTGGACAAACAAATGACAATGAGAAGAGGTATGGTAAATACAGAACTGAACTGTTATATCGGAATGCAAGCAGTGTAAGGAATAATGTAAATGAGCTTGTGACGCATACACAAATCGGCAGGTATGACGTGGTGGGCATCACAGTGACGTCCCTGCAAGAGGATCAGGATTGGGAGCTGAATGTTCAAGGATATTGAATAGGCAGGTGGGAAGAGAAACAGATTGTTCTCCTTAATATAAAATGGAATTGGATCAATTAGAAGAAATGATGGTGAATTAGATGGTGGAGAATCTGTGTCGGTAGAATTGGGGAATCAAAAAGATGAAAAAATGCAATTGGAGTTACGGACAGGCCTCCAAACAGTCGTCAGAATCTGGGGTGCACGATACACCTGGAGATAGAAACATCTGTAGGAAAGGCAACTTTACAGTGATCATGTGGGATTTCATTATGCAGGTGGACTGGGAATTCAGTTTGATAGTGCTTTGCAGGAAAAGGATTTTGTAGAATGTCTATGAGATGGCTTTTTGTCGCAGTTTGTGCAGGCAGATTAGATGAGGGGAGCTTTAGATGAAGGAAATAATAGGAGGCAGTGATCATAATATGATTGAATTTACTCTGCAATTTCAGATAGAGAAGTTAGAATCAGAGGTAATGGTATTACAGCTGAATAAAGGCAATTACAGAGGCATGAGAGAGGAGCTGGATAGAATTAACTGGGAGACGGGCCCAGAAGGAACGACAGTGGAACAGCAATGACAGGAGATTTTTGGGCTAATTCAGGATGCAGCAGAGAATTATCCTGAGGAAAAAGCGGCATGGTACAGGAAGGATGAGGCAACCATCGCTGACTAGGGAATTCAGGGACAGCATAGAAGTAAATGAGAACGCATATAATGTGGCGTGGGTCAGTGGGAAACCAGAGGATTGAGAAGCTTACAAAGACAAAACAGAGGGCAAACAAAATAAAATAAGGAGGGAGATCATTAAATATGGGGGTAAACTAGCCACTAATATAAAGGAAGTCTGTAAGAGCTTCTTTCAATATATAAAGTACAAAAGAGAGGCAAAAGTGGACATTGGACTGCTGGAAAATGACACTGGAGAGGTAGTAGTGGTAAACAAGAAAAGTCCGAGGAACTGAAAAATCAGTTCACTGTGGAAGATATGAGTGATACCTTAACATTCAAGATAGTGAGGGGCCAGAGCTGAGTATGCTGGCCACCATTATGGATAGCATGCTAGAAAAATCTGAATGGCCTGCAGGTGGTTAAATATCTTGGACTGGATGGACTATCCCAGAGATATAAGGAAGATAGCTGTCGAGGGTGTGGGGGGATAGTGGTGAGCTTTCAAGAATCACTAGAGTAAGGAACGATCCCAGAACACAGGAAACCCACGAACGTGACACCCCATTGTAACAAGGGAGTGAGGAAAAAGACAAAAAGAAATCCACAATTAATAGCTTAACTACGGTCGTGGGTGAGATCCTGGAATTCATTGTGAAGGATGAGATTTCTGAATACTTCAAAGTGTTTGTTAAAAAGGGCAAAATCACTTTGGTTTCATCAAGGGAAGATCATGCCTGAAAAATCTGTCGGAATTATTTGAAGAGAAAATGAGCAGGCTTGATCAAGCACAGGCTATGGATGTTATCCACTTGGATTTCAAGAACGCCTTTGACAAGGTGTCACACAGGAGATGACTGAGTACGTTTAGGGTCCGTGGTGTTAGAGGCAAGGTAGTGTCATGGATAAAAGCTTTTCTGTCTGGCAGAAAGCAGAGAGTGGGGATAAAAGAGTACTTCTCAGGATGCCAGTAGGTGACAAGTGATGGTTTACAAGGCTCAGTGTTGGAATCGTAACTTTTTACTTGTTACGTCAATAATCTAGATGATGGAACTGAGTGTCCTCTGGCTAAGATTGCAGACGATTCATTGATAGGCAGATGGACTATGTCCTATTGAGGAGGCGGAGAGACTGAAAAAGGAGATTGGCAGATGAATTCCAACGTTGGAAAGTGTGAGGTCATTCACTTTGGTACGAAGAATAGAGGTATGTTCCATTTTTTATATGGGGAGAAAATTCAGAAATCTGTAGTGCAAAGGGACTTGGGAGTTCTAGTGCAGGGTTCTCTCAAGGTAAACTTGCAGGTTGAGGCAGTAGTCAGGAGGGCAATTGCATTTATTATTTTTGGCATTTATTACGAGAGGAATTGAATATAGAACAGGTTGTATACATCTCTGGTCAGACCACGTTTGGAGTATTGTTCGAAAGTTTGAGCGCCATATTTCAGGAAGGGTATAGTGGCTCTGTAGCTTGTGCAGAATATTTTCACGAGAATGGTCATAGGATTGAAAAGTTTATCGTATGAGGAATGTTTGTGGACTCTGGGTCTATCCTCGGTAAAGTTTAGAAGATGAGAGGGAAAGTAATGGAAGCGCAGGATGCTGAATTAACGGGATAGAGTTGATGTTGGTAAGATGTTTCCATTGGACGAGAGGTCGAGGACACAGACTTTGATGAAAGGGAACACCTTTTAGAACAGTGATAAGGAGAAATGTCTTTTACCAGCGAATGGCGAATCTTTGAAATGTATTACCACAGATGGCAGTGTATTATCTATATTTGAGACGGAGATAGATAGGTTCTTGATGATCCAGAGGATGAAGAATTACGAGGAGAAGCCTGGAGAATGGATTTGAGAAACCTATCAGCGATTATTGCATGATGGGCAGACTCAATGCGTTAACTGGCCTAATTTCTGTTCCTGTGTCTTTTAGACTTATATTCTAAACCTGAAGGAGTCACCTTGCATCTCTGAGAAGATGGATTCATGTTCTTCATGAATGTCAGATCCTGGAGGGCATAGTTAACTGTTTTAGATTGAACGTATTGTGGCTGCTGTCGGGGTGGTGGATAATATGACATTCAGTGCAGGATCACACACCTACTGCACTGTATTAATGTGGAGAGAGTTTATTCAAAACCTGGACTTCTCTGTCTCTCTCAATCACCGCGGGGAGTGGAGGTTGAAGTGGGTGGGCATAACGTCCTCAGAGGCACTTAAACTATCCAGAATCATGCATCCTGAGTGAAACAGCAGACATAGTATTTATCACCTTCTCATTAGCTGTTTAAATGCAATCAGTGCTTACCCATCCCACTCAGTGTTCAATGCAATCATCTCTTATTCTCTGAAAGATCAAACTACTACAGATCAAACTTCACTTACTCCTTATGATGCCATTATCCCAGGGATTAATCTGGTAGAACTCCTGTTCACTCTCTCCGTGGTAAGGAGATCAGTCCTTGTAAAGGACAGAAAATCTGTCCACAATACCCCAAATACTGCCTCAAAAAAAACTCTCAAGTTTGATCGCAATAATTCATTTCCCTCACTGAGCTGGCTCCGTTTCCTTCATGTGACAAAGGAAACCATTCATTTACAATGCATCACCACTGATGTGGAAAATCAAATATCCTTACATCTGTAGGTCAGCATCAATAAAGCCAGCACCAGAGGTGCCTATCGAGATGGACATCACTCCCAAGGAGAGACTCAATCACAAAGAATACGTCTAAAGCAGTGAATGGCCACCTACTTGAATGGTAATCAGATGTCAGATTATGGGAAACAGGCAGAGGAAGGGAGCTGCCTTCACTTTTGTTTTTCCCTCATGGGATGTGTGCATCCCTGATCAGACCAGCATGTTGTACTGACCTTGAACTGAGTGGCTGGTTCAGCTGTTCCACAGGACAGGAAAGAGTAAAACAAACTGCTGTAATTTTGCAGTTAAACTGAGACCTGACCAGGGAAGTATGAAACTATTGCCTTCTCTAATGGGCATCAGGCAAGCCGGTATCAACAGATTGTTATTCTGTGGATCTAGATTACAAGCCACTGAAGTGACCACCATACACTATCTTCCAGTCTTTCAGATTCTGCACAGAGAAAAAGTTAAACATTTCAAGTTCAATTATTTTGCAACGCACACGTGGTAAGAAGGGGCTTGAAACATGTATCCAGAATTAACAAAGGCTCAAATAATGGTTTATTCAGAAGTTGCACTGAGGATGAGGAGACTGGGAAGTTTTAATGTTTGTACTGGACAGGATTGGTATGTGGGGATGATATGGAGATATACACTTTGCATATCCTCGCATATTGGGAGTAATTTGTCAATAACAATTTGCTAGTTATTATTTCCAAGGAATAGAATCTTTGATTGGAACTGAAAAATTTGACTTGCACCTTTACAAAATTTACATATCATCAACATCAATTCAGTTCAGTCGACAGACAGAGTGACTTACCAGGAACACCAACTATAGCAAGAATAGGATAGTAGCCAGCTTGAATAACCATCAGTGCACCTTCAATCTGATATGCTAGTGATATCCAAGGCTGGGAAAGCCAGTAAAGACCATAGGATAAACTCCTGTCCATTGTTGGAACAGTGCAGTCTAATGTTCTCACAGACTGATCTCTCCTCCACCTCTCTGGAGCTGCTGATCCCTGTTACTGGTGTGGATTATGCTCCCGCTCATACTATGGGATAAAACACTGAAAGCATTCCTTTATTGATAGAAGAGAGAAACTCTCTCGGAATGATTAGGATCCACGGAGACTGACACAATCACAATGGCTGAACAAATAGCTCCAGTTAACCGAATGGAATTCAATACTGCTTTATTAAAGTTCAAAATAACTTTGAACCTTTATGCTTTCTAGGTGTGATATGTGAGTGTGACTGAAGGAAGGAATGTTGAAGATAGCAGATTGATTGTGTGTAATCATTCAGTCTACTTTGGACATGGAAGTAATGCCAGAGGCTTGACGGAACATAAACATGATTCTCTGCTCATAAATAGAGAAATAAATCCTGTAACTACAGATCAGTCATTGCAATATCTGTAAAACATTGAGAGACCAGCTTTTGTCCATGCTCTGATGGCAAATTGTGTCTAAGAAAACGAATGGCATGGATATGTTAACAGAGAATTGTAAGTGACAAACACAATTTAGATTGTTATTCCAGAATGAGACAGGGCAGGTGTGGGTTATGTTGTTGATGGTATCCATGCTAACAAACTGTGGTGACGTGTCATTTAATGGACTTCAATTACATTGTGATTATGACATTGGGGAAAGACAGAAGATGGAGAGGACTGGGGGACATGGTTGTTGAGAGTGGGTAGAGGGACAGTGATGTTTTCCAGTCACCAGTATTGGAACGTTATTCTTTATAACTCATATGAAGAACAGATTCAAGGATACATTTACAATGAAGAAATAGCAGAGACAATATTAATGAAATGCATTCATGCAATATAAAATACAGAAACAACATGATTTTCTGCATATACTAATATATGCAAAGTACAAAGAGGTAAGGTTGATAGAATGCACACCTGATACTGTGCTATATAAATTGAAATGAGGATTACAAAACTAGGTAAATGGTGTGCAAACTTTATCGATTATTATTTCACCCACAGCTGAGATGCTTATTTCCCCTAGTTAGTGAGTCCCCTGACAGAGATTCTCTGGCCTAGTCTCTCATACAGTACCGGGGTGTTGGGGGAAGGGGTGTCATCATTTCCTGTTGCTCATGGCACAGTCTATTTAAAAAGTCTGCTTTCCACATGGAACCAATCTATTGGCCGAATGGGTTCTGTTTAGTTGTCAGTAAATTATGTGATATTATTGGAAATAAATACTCTGGGATGACAGCCAGTATCAGCATAATGCTGACAGGGTATGGCGCCCAGACAAAGGGCTTACAGTGCAGAGGAATTTCTAAATAAAACTTCTAATTTCTATCTGCCCATATTTATATACTCTAATGCGATCTCCTGATCCATCTAACTTCAAACTCATCTAACACCTCTCTCACTTAGTTAGTCACTCCCCTTTCTATCCTCTCTCAGTTTATCTCCCTTCAAATTATTTCTCTCTGTTCATTTATCTAACACACCATCTATCTCCACACACTCTCTCTATCTCTGTTTGTGCTGTTGGCGAGCTTGTGACACCTCGATGGGCTGAATGGCCTCCATCTGTGCTCTAATAATTCTGAGGTTCTCTGACCCACACTAAATACTTTAGGTGCCTGGACAGACATGCTGGTCTGGTGACACGTACAGTGCACAGTCAGCCATTCTTCCTTCCTGTTCTTTTCTGATGTGCAGCTGCCTTGAAATGCCTGTTCAAACGAAACAATATACGGGTCACTGTAGCGGACAGCTGGAACTGACAACCGGATGCGGCAGAGACAAACCATTATAAATGCCGGAGGAAAGATCACCGAAGCGCTTCACAGGAGGCTCCCAAGCACTGAGGATGTCACCTAGACAGGGGACGAAATGTTTGCAACACAAATTCCCAGCTCGGCGAACAGAACCATAACAAATGTTTCAGTAGTTCCAATTTGAGCACCTCGATGGGACAGGTTGTCTGATTTGAACATGAACAGGAAAGTAGTGTTTCTGATGATGAACATTTTAGACCTTTCTGCTATTAGAAGGGTGATCAGTGTTCCATGAAATATTATTGCTGAGCGCTGTGATAAATTTCACCTGTTTTGTTAAATTCAACAATATTAGCGTTGCAGGATCGATCCTTCAAAAATACGGGACTGAAGATGACAATCATCGTAGATACAATGTACTCCCGCCAGATGAGACTCACAGATAGCAGCTTATATTCAACATATTACTGCGCTACTGGTTAACACTGAATCCTCCCACCATTCATATTACAGAGGTTACCATTGACCAGAGGGTGAAGTCAAATCAACATACAGATACAAGGGTTACAAGAGTAGGTCTGGGATTTACAATTCTGCACTGAATAATAGACTGTATGACCATAAGGGCATGAGATATAGCAATAGATATAGGCCATTCAGCCTATCTCTTCACTCTGAAACTGTGCCATTTTGTCTTAGTCTCTAAAACTAGTGGAAATATCTTCTATACTCTAACTGTATCAATCGATGCAGTAATCGATCAGTTTCAATCAGTTGCGCCCCCTCCCATTCTTCTAAATTCCATTGAGTACAGACATAGAGCCCTCAACTGCCGCTCATATCACAAGCCATCATTCCCAGGATACCCGTAGATCCTTCCCCAGAACAGCTCACAATAATCCAATTGCTGTCTGACCATAGCCCATTACATTCTCAGCAGTATGTCTCCGCCCATGTATTCTCACTCTCTTGAAATGAATGTTAGCATTGCATTTGCTTTCCTAACAGCCAACTGCACCTGCGCATTAACCTTAAGAGAGGGTGAGGACTCCAAACTCCTTTTGTGCTTCAGATTTTTGAAGCCTTTTAGAACATAGTATCTGCCTGTATTCTGCTTACTGAAGTGCATAATCTCACATGATCCCATGTTGTGTTCCATCATCCACGTGTTTTCCTAGTGTCCTAATCTGTCCAAGTCTTTCTGCAGCCTCCCCACTTCCTCAATATCACCTGCCTATCCAATCATCATTGTATCATCTGCAAACCTGGTAAAACTGCCGTCAGGTCAGATGGTTCACGTAAATGGTACTTCCTGACTACCTAAGGAAGGTCCCCCATTGGAAAGGCACAACGCTCAAGATGATTGACTCCATTCAGGTTAAAGCAGCATGACTGGAATTACACGTGCCAAGTCTTCACTCCTTGCACCACTGGCACTGACACCCTGCCCACCATTTTATTATGAATTGACCCCATTATGGTGACACAGAACTTGATGGCGCACGATCCCAGTCTATCAATGGCAAACTGCCTCAATGCTGACTGTGTGGTGCTCACACCGACCAATGTCATTGTGTGTTGAAGACAACAGAGGGAGGTGAGGGGAGGGGATGTCGGTCATAAATGACTGCGTGACTGTCACTGAGGGCTGACATTAGCCGTGAAAGCCCCAGATGTTGTTGTGGTTCTGTTCGCCGAGCTGGAAGTTTTTGCTGCAAACGTTTCGTTCCCTGGCTAGGGAACATCATCAGTGCTATTGGAACCTCCTGTGAAGCGCTGCTTTGATGTTTCTTCCGGTATTTATAGTGGTTTGTTCTTGCCGCTTCCGGGTGTCAGTTTCAGCTGTAGTAGTTTGTATGTGGGGTCCAGGTCGATGTGTCTGTTGATGGATGTTCTTGCCGTTTCCGGGTGTCAGTTTCAGCTGTAGTGGTTTGTATATTGGGTCCAGGTCCATGTGTCTGTTAATGGAGTTAGTGGATGAAGGCCATGCCTCTAGGAATTCCCTGGCTGTTCTCTGTCTGGCTTGTCCTATGATGGTAGTGTTTTCCCAGTCAAATTCATGTTCCTGGTTGTCTGAGATGTACCTGTGGCTGTTGTCACCGTTGCAGGCAAGGTCAGTCTTTCAGTGAAATCAAAGAAAGTGATGGGCCTGGACAGTGTTTCTGGCTGAGCACACAGATCCTGTTTGTACCAACTAGCAGAGGTATTCACATACAACTTCAGCTTCTCCCTCCAGAAGATGAAGTCCCAAACTGATTGAAGAAGGCCATCATCATCCTTGTAAGTGAGAAAGCATATGGAACATGCCCTTAGAGACGACAATCCAGTGACTCCAACCTCAATAATTATGAAGTGCTTTGAGAGGCTGGTTATGGCCTACACCAACTCCAGCATCCCAGCCTGACCTGCTGCACTATAGTTTGCCGACTGATGTAACGGATTCACAAAGGATGCCATATCCGAGCCGGCACGCATACCTGGAACATCTGGACAACAAGGACACCTACACCAGACTCCTGCTCATTGACTAAAGCTCCACCTGCAAAATCATTATCCCTTACAGAATAATCACAAAACTCCGAGTCCTTGGTCTCGGTTCCATCCTCTGCACCTGGCTCCTCAGATTTCTGACCCACAATCGTGAAGATAGGTTAAAACCACCTCGTCCACAATAACAATCAACACGAAAGCTGCAGAAGGACGTGTTCTCAACACCCGACAATACTCCCTGTACACCCATGGCTATACCCTCAGCTCACTACTGTCCTCCCTATACACGCATGGCTGTGCCCTCAGCCCACTACTGCCCTCCCTATGCACCCATAGCTGTACCCTCAGCACTTTACTGTACGCCCTGCACACCCATAGATGTGACCTCAACCCCCTACTGTATTCCCTGTACACCCACGTCTGTGCCCTCAGCCCCTTACTGTATTCCATGTATACCCACGTCTGTGCCCTCAGCCCCTTACTGTATTCCATGTATACCCACGTCTGTGCCCTCAGCCCCTATGGTACTCCAGGTACACCCACGGCTGTGTCCTCAGCCCCTTAGTGTGTTCTCTGTACACTCACGGCTGTGTCCTCAACCTTCTACTGTTATCCCTGTACACACACCGCTGTGTCCTAAGCCCTCTAATGTCCTCCCTGTACACCCACGGCTGTGGCCTCAGTCCCCTACGTACTCCCTATACAGCCAAGGCTGTGTCCTCAGTCCCCTACGTAATCCCTATACAGCCAAGGCTGAGTTTCCAAATTCCAAACAACGCCAGCTACAAGTTCGCTGATGACATCACTATAGCAATACGGATATTAAACACCAACGAATCAGAATGCAGAAAGGAGATATAGGGCTTGGTGGCAAGGTATATTGAAAATGACCTCTCTCTAATCCGGCAAATGTAAAGGACTGTTCACTGACTTTATGAAGAAAGGAGGGGAACATACTCCATCTACATCAACCATTTGAGGGAGTGCAGAGCATGAAGTCCCTCGGAGTAATGATAACTCACAACCTGTCCTGAACTTCTCACATAGGTCCAATGGTCGGAAAGGTTCAACAATGCCTCTCCTTCCTGAGGTGATACAGGAAATTCAGCATTCGCTACTTCTACACATGCACCATTGAGAGTGTATTGTCCCGGTGCATAACAGCCTGGTATGGCAACTGCCCCAGTCAGGACCGTGAGAAACTACAGAAGGTTGGGTGCACAGCTCTGACCAACACGGACTCTAACATCCCAACCAATGATTCCATTTACATGGCTTGTTGCCGCAGAAAAGCTGCCAACATCTACCCCAGATTACTGAGCGAAGGGAGACAGGAAATAGCTGGGGCATTAACAGATATCTTTGTAGCATCCGTGAACACGGCTGAGGTCCTGGAAGACTGGGAAATTGTTAATCCCCTTGTTTAAGAAAGGTAGTAGGGACAATCCAGTCAATTATAGATCGGTGAGACTGATGTCAGGGGTAGGGAATCTGCTGGAGAATATACTGAGGGTTAGGATCTACTCTCATTTGGATGAAAACAGACTTATCAGTGATGGACAACATGGTTTTGTGCAGGGAAGGTCATGTTTTAACAACTCAATAGAATTCTTTGAGGAAGTGACAAAGTTGATTGATGAGGGAGATACTGTAGATGTCATGTACATGGCCTTCAGGAAGGCTTTTGGTATGTTTCCCCATGGTCGGGTTATGGAGAAAGTGAAAGTCACATGGTGCGTTAGCTTCGTGGATAAAGAACTGGCTGGGCAACAGGAGGCAGAGAATAGTGGGGGAGAGAGTTTCTCAGAATGGAGAACTGTGACCAGTGGTTCCATTGAAGATGTTTCTGGAAAGATACATGAATGGGCAGGGAGCAAATGGATACTCACAACCTGAAAATAGGCGACAGATTTAGATAGAGGATTTGGATCGGCGCAGACTTGGACCATCAAATGGCCTGTTTCTGTGCTGGAATGTTTGTTCTAACATTGTCAAAGACCCATCACATACCAGTAAGGGTCTCCCACAACCTCTTCTATCAGGCTAAAAGATGTGGAAGCTTGAAAACACTGAGCAGCTGGTTCAGTAACAGCTTCTTCCTGGTTGTTATTAGACTGATGAATGTACTCTCTAATCTCAGATAATACTGATCTTGTTCATGTTGATCTCGCCTCGCGCACGCTCTGTGCAGCGTAACCTATATGCCTCTCAGGCATGTTTTACAACCATTGTTCTGCACATCCTTGCTTACTAAGATCAGCCTGTACACCTTGCTACAGATCAAAGTAAATCCTCATCTCCCTCCGCCAGCTCACTCCGAACTCTGTCTGGTCCTCACCCCCAGCACCTCTCATTCCCCATCCCCAGCTCACTCTGTGCTTTGTGTCTCACTATTTCTCTCACACTGTCTGTTTCCTTGTATTTTCCTTTTCTCTGTCTTCTGTTTCTTTCCATGAAATGACTATCTCCCCTTCTCCCTGTCCATGGGGGTGTATGTTTCTTGTTTTGTTTCCTTTCTCTGTTTTACTTACTGTCCTTCTAGTTACCTCGCTGTGTTCTCTCTCTCCTTATACGTGTCTGTCTATTTCTCCCTCGTTGTGATGGTGATGGCTTCTCTATTCTTTTGAAGCATGTGATGGCTCTTTGGTTGGATGTTGGCAATAAAATAAACTTCCAGATGAAGGGCTTATGCCCGAAACGTCGAATTTCCTATTCCTTGGATGCTGCCTGACCTGCTGTGCTTTAACCAGCAACACATTTTCAACTGTGATCTCCAGCATCTGCAGACCTCATTTTTTACCCGAAGATTTTAACCTTCTGCGAATCCTCTTGCAAGGATGCCTTCCTTGAAGAAGCTCTCTTCCTCCCTCTACAAGGATTTCAGTGAGTCTCTCTCTCACTGCACCCCCCAGGTCATCTCCTCTGCACAGAAACTCTTCAGCCACGTTCTCAAACAGTTTCCTGATGAAGGGCTTATGCCCGAAACGTCGAATTTCCTATTCCTTGGATGCGGCCTGACCTGCTGTGCTTTAACCAGCAACACATTTTCAACAATAAAATAAACTCACCTGTGTTTTGGTATCTTGTACATAATTTAAATTTATTGGTTAAATTTCAATTGTTGTCAAAAAAGCAACCAGAACTTGGATATCCATTTAACAGCCAAATATACATCTAACAAATGTTACATCTAAATATATTGGAACTCCCTTCTCCCAGTGCTCAGCATACTGGCAACTTAAAGCATTCTATTCTTGTGCATAATAGTGTGATGGTAACAGCTCTTCACAAGACCATAAGAAACTACAGACGGTTGTGCGCACAGCCCAGACTATCATGGAAGACAACCTTCCATCCATTTATACTTCTCATTGTCAGCGAAATGCTGGCAAGATCAAATATCTCTCCAAAACCGGTAATGATCTCCTACAACCTCTTCCAAAAGGGAGAAGATACAGAGGCTTGAAAACATGGACCAGCATGCTCAGGAACACATTCTTCCTTACCTTAATTACACTGACGAATTGAAATCTCGAACTTTTCAAATAATATTAATCTTGTGAAAGTCGATCTTGCTTTTCACACCTCCTGCACAGCTGTCACCTTGTGTGTCTCACTCTGTGTAAGTGCCATTGAGGCTCAAGGTCTTCTCAAGGGCAAGAAAATGAGTGAACTAATGCTTGCCCAGCCATTGGTACCTATTTCACATTAATAAATTTAAGAAGATGACGACACTCAGTGAAGACAGACAAGTGGGATCAAATCGCTTTAAACGTGATCTTAGATATATACAGGTTTCCTTCGGTATCTGAAAGTAGAGTGTTCCTACAAAACCTTTCATAAGCTGATATGGCGTAAAGCAAAGTAACATTAATTTATGTGGGAGAACAATCATCTTTCTTGGGAAAAGTGAAAATCCTCTTCAGATTTCTTTTGGTTATTGAAAACAGGACGTAATGGAGGTTTTTCGGAAACTGAAGTGGCAAAAAACGAATTTTTGAAAAGCGGGATGTACATGTACCGGCATGGACATGATATTCAGGAAGATGGGAAAAGTTAAAAATAAATAAGGTGAATCTCACATTTTATTTCCATCCCAGCTGATTAGCAATCGCTTTGTTTGCTCTTTTTCTTCTAACTCTCTTTTTCTCTATCGATTTAACTCACTCCTCCTCCCCTTCAAAGCAGACTTCCCTGTCACCAGCATTATTCACACTATT
Source organism: Hemiscyllium ocellatum (assembly GCF_020745735.1). Lineage (NCBI taxonomy): Eukaryota > Metazoa > Chordata > Chondrichthyes > Orectolobiformes > Hemiscylliidae > Hemiscyllium > Hemiscyllium ocellatum. The sequence goes on from NW_026867690.1 coordinate 531,182, forward strand.
TTCCAACTATTTTCAGTTCAGAGAAGCTCCCCAGCACTTTCTGTACTTTTCTTTGCATTTATTATACAATTTCAGATCTCCAGCATCTTCTTTTATTTGGTTTAATCTTCAAAGTCACTTGAAACAATGTCTTTTGTTTAATAAGCTTTGCTCCTGAATTATATCCAGCGACATTCCTACTCTGACACATTGTTCTAACCATGAAGTAACGTCTGAGACAAGAACAATTTTGCGTTTGAAATACTTGTAACTGGAAAAGTGGCCAGAAAAGAGCTTGAAACATTAAGTCTGAATTTTGCCAACGTGCAACCACTGGGTTGTTCAGCCACTGCACTGACGCAGAGATGGACATTGGGGATATTATGAGCTGGTAGTGGACAGGGTTGGTGACAGAGGGAACATGGGACATACTTCAGTTCAGGGCAAAAGGGGATCTCGAGGTTGTTCACAGTTTTGTTCTCAGATGTTTGTAAGTGGTCTGCAATTCAGATGAATGGAGACAGCAATTTGAATTGAAGATAATAGTTTCTTTCTTTGACAAATATAGATAACAGAAATTGCAATGAAGTTCAAATTTGTTTATGGGATTAATGAATGGGCAGAGGTAGAGAACACCATCAATAGTGAGAATAGGTTAGTAACACACCCTCCATCCCGCCCAAAATGATATTCAGCACCACTAATATCCGATATGGTAGAAATTCCCAATAGAGGGAAATGTTGAAAAAGACCCAAGGAAAACCTCCTCTCCATTGGTGTAATTATCCAGTCCATTATTCTCAGATTCAGACCTGTCCTCTCCACGTCGGTGCAGCTGCTGATCTCTGTTACTGTTGGAGCTGATGCATCTGCGCATACACTGGGATACTGCACTGTCACCAATAGGAGAGGGAAAACCTCCAACGACACAGTTGCATTGCATGGAGACTGATAGCAATCACAGTCACTGAGCAAACAGTTCTAGCTTTCAATACAGCACATTCAGTTCACAATATAACTGGACTGAACTGGATGCTGACATTGCTGGCCTTTGGTCACATCTCCCATCACCAATTGCTCTAGTGAAGTCAGTTGTGAGGGAGAATGATGGATGTTTTCTTATTGCAGGCTACATGACTCTGCTCTGTTGTACGTTTGCAATGCTGTAACCATCTTACCCAGAATTTAAGCCGCTCCACTAAAAAAAGAAACACAGTCAGGATGTTGTTACTGTGCTGATCTCTCCTCCACGGGAACAAACCAGCCAACACACTGTCACTGGGAACAGTTGCCCTGAACATAGACAGGAAGTGTAGACTTCTCTGAATGTTCCTCTCACTGCTCTAATAAAGAAACGTTGGACCTTCCATTCATAACATGCTTCAGTAATTAAATTATATAAATTGACAAACATGTTAATGCAGTTTTACTTGCTGTAAAACAGTCCAAAACCAAAAGTCGACTTATTCATTAAGACTTATCAGGTCATGTTTAGCTAGGAATTAGGGCGGAATGGGGGCAGTGGCTGTGGAGACTGCATGGGAAGTACAATGATATTCCCCAGTTATCATCACTCTTAACGTCAGATAGAATTGAATATAGTTCACAACAAGGAACGAGCCAACGGTTGGGAGATGCAATGCTGAATGACAATATGAACTGAACAGGATTATTTTAAATGCGATAAACTGAACTATATTTTATATACAAACCATTTAATCATTGGGAATACAGATTGAGTAGGGTCATCACACCTGAAACATTAACTTTGATGTCTCTTCACAGATACAGCCAGACCTGCTGAGCTTTCCCTCCAAAGTCTGTTTTTGTTTGAGATTGATCATATTGTTCATATCTGGCAGAATGCTTACAATTAAAAGCAGATGCTAATAACAAAATGTACAGGGCTACGGGGACTATACAGGACAATAATGGTAGAAATGTCGCTCATTCCAAACTGGAGGAGGCAATGGGCTGAGTTTTCACCACCTTTCCGTAATAATTCTATGTAATGCATTGAAAGCTTTTGGAGATTGGGGAGACAAGCTAGTTCAATGAAAGACACAGAATGTTCCATCATCAAAAATTATCTCTATTATTTCATGAAGTTCAGCTGCCTCTCAAATGCATTTTCAAACAAAATAGATTTCCAGAGATTTCCAGAAATTTACAAGATGTTCAGAATGTTTTTTGTACTTTGTATCTTAAAGAAGAAACATATTTCGGCTGTAATTCAGGTGTCACAGACACACCAACTGTAATAGAAACAAGAAAGTGCCACATTGTCCAAATATTACCAAGGTCAACACGTAGACCTGTCAAGAAACATGAAATACAGAGATAATGAAAACATGAAAAACAAACAGAAAATGCTGGAGAAACGAAAAAGATGAAGAAGTATCTGCAGAGACAACAGAATTAACATATGTCATATGATGTGACACTGTCCTGAAAAGTCATGTTGGAGTGAAAGGTTAATTTTTTTGCATCTCTGCTGAGATGTTACCAGATCTACTGAGTTTCACTCCAGCTCTTTTGATTTCTTTCTTCTCTCTGAACTGTGACTAAGTGTTGGTCTGAATGATAGCAGCAAAGCTGTTATCTCAGTTGAATATCGAATAACTTGTTATGAACATTAAATGAGAAATTAGAAAGTTCCTATTTTTGACAGGGCTCTAAATATCGGTGACGTATTGCATTGTGAGAACTTGCGATGAAAATGTTGAAACAAAACAGGAGTTGCTGTAAATGCTCAGCAGGTCCGGCAGCATCTATGCCGACAAATCAGAATTAACGTTTCAGGTCCAGTGCCCCTTCCTCAGAACTGATGGTAACACGGAAAATGTTGGTTTATATGTAGAAGAGACTGGATAGCTCTTAATGGAGACTGTTAGTAGCTAACAATAGAGTGTGAGTAATGGAAAGCTATATGACAACTCGAGGAGAAAGTGAGGTCTGCAGATGCTGGAGATCAGAGCTGAAAATGTGTTGCTGGAAAAGCGCAGCAAGTCAGGTAGCATTCAAGGAGCAGGAAATTCGACGTTTCGGGAAAGAAGGGCTTCTTCCCGAAATGTCGAATTTCCTGTTCCTTGGATGCTGCCTATTTGACAACTCTGCCTGGTGGATGGGTAGCGGGCTAGGACATAGGGGAGTTCAGGCTCGAAAATTATTGAACTTGATTATGAGTCTAAAGGGCTGCAGGGTCCGCACATGGAAAATGAGGTGTTCTTCCAGCTTGCGCTGACCATTTCTGGAACACTGCAGCAAGCTAGACACAGAGATATCGGCCAGGGAACAGGATGGGCTGTTAAACTGTCAGGCAATTGAAAGCTCAGAGTCATTTGCAGTGGTACAACTTGGATGTTCTGTGAAGCGGTCACCCAGTCTACTGTTCATTTCCCCGATGGAGAGGAGACGACATTGTGAGCAGCGCATGTAGTAGACCGGATTCTGGGAAATGTTGGTAAGGTGCTGCTTCACCTGGAGGGCATAGTTGGGCCCTTCGATACTAATGAGGTTGGAGGTTAATGGGAAAATGCTAAACCTCTGGCAGGGGAAGAGAAGTGGACCTGTGTTAAGAATGAATAAAGAGTAGACCGGTGTGTCCTCGAGAGAATGATCCTTCTAGAAGGTGGACAATGGGGGAGAGTTGAATATGTCCAGGTGGGGGCATCTCGCTGGAGGTGGGGGAAATGCGGGCTGATTATCCTCTGCATGTGAATGTTGCTGGGATAGTAGTTAAGGACAAGGGAAAAGCCGTTGCTAGAGGGAAGGGGAGGGAAAAACTTGAAGTGCAGGAGATGGGTCAGACTCGGTTGAGGATCCTGTTGACAACAACGATGGGGAATCCCTTAATTGGGGAACAAGGTGGACATTTCAAAGGCCTCCTTGTTGAATTTAGTATCATCAGAAGCAATGTGGTGGAGACGGAGGAACTGGTGGAATGGAATTGAGTCTACGCAGGAAACTTGGTGTGAGGACGTATACTCCAGGAAGCTGTGGGAGTCGGTGGGTTAATACTGGACATCAGTGGCTTGTCTATCCCCAGAAATGGAAGCAGAGATGTTGAGGAAAGGAAGGAAGGAGTCAGAGATAGACCAGATGAAAGTGTTGGAGGGGTTCAAATTCCAAGCGAAATCGGTGAACTTTTCCAATTCCGGACAAGATAGAGAGGCAGCAGCGATGATATCATCGATATACCGGACAAACATTGTGGATGGGTGCTGAAATAGAACTGGAACAGGGAATGGTCGAAGTACCCCAAGAAGAAACAGGCATACGTGTGTATCCATGCACTTCCTCTGTGTGGCAGGAGCAGGCTGAAGCAATTGGTCTGCCCAGGCAGTTCTGTTTTAGCGGGGAGATAGAAGTGAGCACTGCTATCAGAGGACCATCAAATTGGGGGCAGTTAGTGGGGTGAGGTGAGTGGGGCAGGAATCTTCAGCGGAAATATGGTCAGTTATCATAGTTGATACAATGCCATGATGTGCCGTGGTACAGTCATCGTGCAGGGGGAGATTAGAGGAGGTATCTGAGAGAGGGCATTCAACCTCTTCAATTTCGAAATCAGTCCAGCAGACTTATAGGGACAGACTGAGTAACACAGTTAGGGTTGAATGTAAGCACATGGAATGTAGGCTGTTCGGACAGTGACAGGTTGGATTTGGCGAGGGGAGTGCAGAGAAATTAAGACAACCAATGTCATGTGGAGATTTCTCAATGAACCGATTTAGTTCAGGTAAAGGCCAGAGGGAGGGGTCCAGGTGGCCGGAGAGTGTTGCAGCTGGGTAACGGGGTATATGCGACAGGGAGAGGAATCTTGCCAAAAGAAATGGGCTCTGAGGCGAAGAGAGCGGAAGATCTCAACTTAATGTCATACCTAAAATTCTTTAAAGTGAGGGCACACAGAGGTAAAGTTTAGATATTTGCTAAGTACAGAACCTTCAGTATCAGAGAGTGGAAGTTCAGGAGGTATGGTGAATAAACGACAGTAGGTGGAGTTGGGAGAGGGCATGGAGTCAGAGGACAGGGTATGGGAGTGGAGGAAGTTTCCAGAGGGTCAAGGGCATCTCCACGTTGTTGCAAATTGTGTGCCCAGTGCATCTGGTTAGCACGACGAATAAGCCGGTGAATAAATTAGAATTGTGGAGTGGTGCAGCCTTGAGACAATATGATGCGTTGCTGCTGGACAGAGAAAATGTTGATCTCAGTAGTACTGATGTCGCACGATCAGTCCTCAGAAAGTAACTGATTGAAAATAATTGGGAAGGTAATCTTATTGTAACATCCTGATTTCACTGGAGTGACACTCAACAGCAAGGTCTTACTTTTGTAGACTTTAGACCAATCTGAAAACATAATATATCTTGATGTTAACAGGACAAATTTATCCGTGGTTTATGAATGCACTGGCAAGGGCAGAGTTTATTTCTCATTCCCAATAGCTCTGGGGAAAGTGTCGTTGTTCAGTGAGGAAATTACCAGTGCAGAATTTCCTGCGATTCTCATTGACCACAATTTACTCAGGATCCCTGATGTCACATGAGTCAAATACTACTTTGATGTAACGCAAGTTACTCTGACCTCAAATTAACTGACATTGGAAAATCAGTGAAATGAATAAAAAAACAAAGCATAGTACACGGCCTATTTGAACAATGTGCTCACTCTACTCACATCTTTTTAAGGGAAAACTGATGCATGGATTTCTGATTCTGAGGAGAGGTTTGTCCTATTTGTGATAAGGATGTTTGGTTAAATGCTGTGACAGAGAGACAGAAAGAAACTCCACTCTGTACCATGAGGATCAAAACCAGCCTGTTCACGGTGCATCAGACAATGACGGAAACGCACTATTGTCTGTTCCTATTGGACATTGATCATCTCAATCTCATCATTGACTGATGACAAATAGCAGCACAGATGTCAGCGGCTTCCATTATCACAGTTGGAAACCAAAAAGGGGAAGGGATGGACAGAGAAAGTGGGAGTAATCGGGGAAGTGGTGTAACTTACAGTGGGAGTGGCAGAAGAAGTGTGTGAAGGGAAATAATCAGTGGAAGAGTATGTAGCAGCAGAAGGGGTAGTGCAAGGGGAGTAGGAGTGTAAGAAAGGAGTAGGACGGAGGAGGAAGAATGGCAGATGAAGTTTTAGTGACAAGAAAAAGCCTGTTTTTGAGGAAGCGAGATTGGATGAGAAAACATCATTGTACAAGAAAATCGGGATCTGGTTTCCATTCAAAATGTAGAAAGGATTCCTTGTACTTTCTCTTCTATCACTTGATTCTTGTCCACTTGATTCAGGTTGGACATGTACTATATATTTCTATATCTCCATCAAGTGCAGACGACATTTTTCTTTGTCCCCTACGGTGCTGTTTCAATAATTTTGATTTTATTTGCAGTATATATTTGCTTCCATTCATGGTGGATATGAGAATATGATTTGATCTTCTGCAGTTTGCCCATAACATAGAATTTATTTGAATATTTATGCTCATCACACTCGCTGATTTAAACAAACGATGAATGAGTACATGTCCATCCTGCAGATTAAAAAAATTCTTCAGCTCTAGTAATTGCAGGGAATGTTACAAAGAACAGTTCCACACAAAATACTAACGTTCCACTGCAAGGTGCCAAACCCTAGTTTATCCTACATTATTTACCATGTTTCTAAATAAAACATGCAGAGGGGCAGAGTGTAAAAGGTGAATTCAACTCATTGTCGAAAATGGTACTTGTGGCTCCCTCGTAAAATGTGCTAAATACATCACTCATAAAATGAATAAAATAGGAAAAGCAAGAGACTGGAATTGTCAAACTACCCTCTGAATAACATCTGGAGAACAGGGAGGAAATCAGAGTTTGTTTGTGATATTCAGAAATGACGATTGTGAGAATGTGGAAGGTGGGGAGCAGTGGAATGATGACCAATGTTATGGATGATACAAAGATGACCTGGGTGGATCACAGTCAGGAGGAAAGTGTTAGGCTATAGGAGGATAGAAACAGATTATTCAGATATCCAGATCAATGGCCTGATGAAATTTAACACCGATAAATTGGGAAGATGCAAGTCTGAAGTAACAAGGCAAGTGAGTACTCAAAAGTGTGTATGAAAGAGGAGGGCTAAATTTGCTCGTTTTTTCTTTGCAGCAGAGAAGGTTGAGTAGGGAACCTGGTTCAGGTGTACAAGAGCATAAAGGGTATGGAGGGGATGAACAGACAACAGATTTTTTCCTTAGTCAAAGAATCAAAAACAAAGGGATACACATTTAAAGCGAAAGGCAGGGGATTGAGAGAGGATATGTGGAATGTCTTTCGAACTGAGAGGGTAGTATGAATCTGGAATGCGTTGTCTAGGAGGGTGGTTGAGGCAGGTAACCACACAAACGTTTAAAAAGTCTTTGGCTATGCACTTGCTAGCACTGACGTGATAGGCCTGTTTTTCATTGCAGGATTCTTTGCGGTGGCAGCCATGAGCACTGTGATATATTCTGAAACAATAAGCAATGGCAGTTGCTGTTTTGTTCCATTGACTGTACTCAATAAGTGGCTATAATACAAACCAGCATCATCTCATGCAGCTTCAGCACTTACTCAACCAAAGTCAGCCCAGCCATCTCTGGGAACATCCAGGGTAATTCACATGGTCTTTGCAAGCATTGTCCAACAACAGCACTGATATTGTTCTGGCTGTTTGCCACCATTATTATAGTCACAGCCATAACTTGAACACAGCTTTTCCTCCATTATAATGCAGACCTCTAGCAAGAAGGGTGTTATTTCTCTGAAGCATAATAAATTATTTCCCAGGTATTCACTTTGACAAACAGCAAGTTTTCCTGTGCTTTTTGCCAGTTGTTTCTCACAGAATTCACCCCCCCAAACTTTTTCCACTTTAACATTTTCTTGTGCACTGTCTCCCTGATCTCACACACCTCACTCCCTCACATCCCCCACACTCTCCATCCTTACTGACGAATCTCTGAAAAACCTGCGCCTCATCTCGATAATTTATTCCAACTCCCAACTCACATTTTGGACTGATTTGATTCCTTCTCTCGGCATGGTCATTAGACTTGCCGTGTCTGATGTCCTATTCACCTCGACCTTCTACTTAGTTCCTGATCTGCTGCTTTGGTTCTCACTCTCCTGGTTTATTCAAATCCATATGACTCGCAATAGCAAATCTCCACACAAGGATGTTGGTGCTCGTCCACCTAAGAGACAAACTGTCTTTTTTGTCCAGGTCCCCACCTGTGTTGGAAGAGATTCCAATGATCCAACAATCTGAAACACTCACCACTGAAGTAGCATGTTAACAACATATTAAGCTATACTGTCTTCCTCATCCTTCCCTCTTTTCCACATGGCACGTGGAGTAATCCAGACATTACAGAGGATTGGTCTGTCTGTCTGTCTGTCTGTCTGTCTCTCTCTCTCTCTCTCACGCCCCCCCTCCCCACACACACACACACACATTCAGAAGACAGACAGACACCACATTACTCGGAGGATGAGAGAAATTGTGTTTCTTCTGGATGTCAGTTTGCTCGCTGAGCTGGAGAGTTCATTTACAGATAGTTCATCACTATACTAGGGAGCATTATCAGTGAGCCTCTGGTGAAGTGCTGGTGTTATGTCCCACTTGCTATTTATGCATTTAGGTTTCCTTTAGTCAGTGATGTAATTTTCTGTATTGGTGATTTTATGTCCGGTTCTTTTTCTCACAGTGTTAGATGGAATCAAAATTGATGTGTTCGTTGATAGAGTTCAGATTGGAATGCTATGCTTCTAGGAATTCTCGTGCGTGTCTCTGTTTGGCTTGTCCCAGATCGATGTGCAGATGCAGTCGAAATGGTATACTTTCTCATCTGTATGTAAGGATACGAGTGATAGTAGGTTATGTCTTTTTTTTCTGGCTAGTTGTTGTTCACGTATCCGGATGACTATTTTTCTGCCTGTTCTTCCGATGTAGTGCTTGTTACAGTTCATGCAAGGCTTATTCTTCCTGGAGCAGAAAAGACAAATATGTGAACTTATTGCAGTGCTCAAAAGTATGAAAAGCTGTAAAACAGGAGTACTCCGTTTCCGTTAGTTGGCATTACAGCATCAAGGAGTTCTAATTTCAAGATTATCAGCAAGCGAGCCAGGAGGGAGATAAGGAAAATCTTCTTTACTGAAAGAGTCGTTAGGATTTGGAATGGACTGCCTGGGAGAGATGTGGATGAGCCAGACCTCTGTGGTGGGCAAGTTGTTGGATTGAATCCTGAGGGACAGGATGTGCATGCATTTGGAAAGACAAGGACTGATGCAGGATAGGAGGAGAAAGTGAGGACTGCAGATGCTGGAGATCAGAGCTGAAAATGCGTTGCTGGAAAAGCGCAGCAGGCTAGGCAGCATCCAAGGAACAGGAGATTAGACGTTTCGGGCATAAGCCCTTCTTCAGGGCTTATGCCTGAAGAAGGGTTTATACCCGAAACGTCAAATCTCCTGTTGCTTGGATGCTGCGCTTTTCCAGCAACACATTTTCAGCACTGATGTGGGATAGTCAACATGGCTTTGTGCGTGAGAAATCATGTCTCACGGACTTGATTGAGTTTTTTGAAGAATTAACAACGAAGACTGATGAGGGCAGAATAGTAGATGTGATCTATATGGACTTCAGTAAGACGTTAAACAAGGTTCCCCGTGGTAGTTTGATTAGCAAGGTTATATTTCATGGAATACAGGGAGAGTAGTATTTGGATGCAGAACTGGCTCAAAGGTAGAAGACAGAGATTGGTGGTGGAGGGTTGTTTATCAGACTGAAAGCCTGTGCCCAGTGGAGTGCCACAAGGATCGGCGCTGGCCCATCTACTTTTTGTCATTTACATAAATGATTTGGATGCAAGCATACGAGGTACAGTTAGTAAGTTGCAGATGACACCAAAATTGGAGGTGTTTTGGACAGCAAAGAGGGTTACCTCAGATTACAGCAGGATCTGGACCAGATGGGCAATGGGCTGTGAGATGGCAGATGGAGTTTAATTCAGATAAATGCAAGGTGCTGCATTTTGGGAAAGCAAATCTTAGCAGGAATTATATACACTTAATGGTAAGGTCCTAGGGAGTGTTGCTGAACAAAGAGACCTTGGAGTGCAGGTTCATAGCTCCTTGAAAGTGGAGTCGCAGGTAAATAGGATAGTGAAGAAGGCATTTGGTATGCTTTCCTTTATTGGTCAGAGTATTGAGTACAGGAGTTGGGAGGTCATGTTGCGGCTGTACAGGATATTGGTGACATCACACTTGGAATATTGCGTGCAATTTTGATCTCCTTCCTATCGGAAAGATGTTGTGAAACTTAAAAGGGTTTAGAAAATATTTGCAAGGATGTGGCCATGGTTGGAGTATCTGAGCTCGAGGGAGAGGCTGAACAGGCTGGGCCTGTTTTCTCTGGACCGTCGGAGGCTGAGGGGTAACCTTATAGAGATTTACAAAATTATGAAGGGCATGGATAGGACAAATGGACAAAGTGTTTTCCCTGGGGTCAGGGAGTCCAGAACTAGGAGATATAGGATTAAGGTGAGTGGGGCAAGATATAAAAGACACCTAAGGGACTTTTTTCACACAGAGGGTGGTACGTGAATGGAATGAGCTGCCAGAAGATGTCGTGGAGGCTGGTATAATTGCAACATGTAAGAGGCTTTTGGATGGGTATATGAATCTGACAGGTTTGGATGGATATGGACTGGTTGCTGGCAGATGGGACTAGAATGGGTTGGGATAACTTGTCGGCATGTACAGGTTGGACCGAAGGGTCTGTTTCCATGCTGTACATCTCTATGACTCTAGCTGGGTATGTATTTGGAAATGTGAATTTAACAGGCTGCAGAAATATGTCTGGCAAATGAGTGGGGCTTGGGAGACACTCCTGGACCTGATGCACACACAATGGCCAATGGCCTCCTCCTGTACTTTAAAGTTTTGCACTCTATCATGTGTCTAATGTGAATGAAAGTCAGTATCCGATTATTTCCCATTGTAAATGCTCGCGAATATCTGATTATTTAGTGCAGTATAAGCATTTAAAATGCAAGTATTGCAAGGCCAGCATCATTATGTAGTCTAATTATTGCTCAGAGCATAAATTTTTTAAATGTTCAAAGTTTGTGAGACGATTTGTAGCTCGGCTTCTCGTTGTTGTGGTTCTGTTCACCGAGCTGGGAATTTGTGTTTCAGACGTTTCGTCTCGTCTCAGTGCTTGGGAGTCTCCTGTGAAGCTCTTCCGTGATGTTTCCTCCGGCATTTACAGTGATTTGTATCGACCGCTTCCGGTTGTCAGTTCCAGCTGTCCGTTGCAGTGGTCGGTATATTGGGTCCAGGTCGATGTGCTTATTGATAGAATCTGTGGATGAGTGCCATGCCTCTAGGAATTCCCTGGCTGTTCTCTGTTTGGCTTGTCCTATAATAGTAGTGTTGTCCCAGTCGAAGTCATGTTGCTTGTCATCTGTGTGTGTGGCTACTAAGGATCGCTGGTCGTGTCGTTTCGTGACTAGTTGGTGTTCATGGATGCGGATCGTTAGCTGTCTTCCTGTTTGTATTGTCTCCCTCTAAAACAAAATGTGGAGTGGTCTATTGACGTGCTGTTAGTTGCAGAGTAGGTAATAATACTTTGGTTCCAGAGGCTTCAGTGAGCAGCAACTCAGCAAAGTTGCAGGTAAGCTCAAGTAAAGTCTTTTTAACGCTAGTCTGACAGCAGTTGAAATGGCAGTTAGGGCAGTTGCATGCTCTTCCTGCGGGATGTGGGAGCTCAGGGAGATTCCACCGTCCCTGATGACTACACGTATGGGCAGTGCAACCAGCTGCAGCTCCTGGGAGACCGTGTTCAGGAGCTGTACCTGGCTGCTCTCCGGATCATCCAAAATACTGTCAACTTCATAGATAAGAGCTTTAGTGAGGTGGTACCGCCCATGTACCAAGAGGGGATGGGGTTGCATTGCTGATTAAGGGGAGTACCACAGCAGTGATCAGAGATAAAATAACTGGTGAATCATCCGATTAGGCTTTGTGGGTGGAACTAAGAAAAAGAAGGGGATGGCGACATTAATGGGTTTGTACTATAGGCCCCCAAATAATCAACAGGAATTACAGGAACAAAAATATCTACAGAGATTGGGAAGATGTGCAGGGCCATTCGGGTTGTCATAATAGGAGTTTTAATTTTTATAATACAGACTAGAACTGACAGAGCATTGAGCCATTCGATGGGATGGAATCAAATAGGTGCGTCAGGAAACTTTCCTCAAGCAGTAAATAGAGGGTCCTAATCGGGAAGGGGCAAAATTTGACCTACTCTTAAAAATAGGTCAGGACAGGTGAGTGAGGTGACAGGAGATGTGCACTTTGTGACCAGTGACCATAGTTCTATTAATTTTAAAATAGCTATGGAGAGAGAAATAAATTGGTCCAAAGATTCAAGTTCTAAATTGGGACAAGGTTAATTTTGATGAACTCAGACAGGAGTTTGTAGGGGTTGATTAGAGTAGTCTGTTTGCAAGAAAAGTGAGCTCCAGCAAGTGGGAGTTTAAGATCTATATGTTCCTGTGCGGGTGAAAGGAAAGTTGACAGGAATGAGGAACCCTGGATAGCAAGAGATGTTTAGGCTTTGACCAAACAAAATGTGGAGGCATAGCTTAGGTAGAGGCAGCTAGAATCAAGGAAATCCCTGGAGGTGAACAGGGGATATAGGAGCTACTGAAGAAGGAAAACAGGAGGACGAATAGGTGGTATGAGATAACGTTGCCTGAGAAGATCAGGGTGAATCCAAAGATGTGCTTTCAGTATATTAAAGGAAAAGCAGTAACTAGAGAGAATGGGACCCCTCAAAGACCAAAGTGGACATGTATGTGTAGTACCATAAGGGATAGGCGATGTCCTCTACAAATATTTCTCCTCTTTATTTACAGTGGAGAAACACATGAATACATGGGAATTTGGGGAAATTAGTGGTGATTACTTGGGTGCAGTCCATATCACAGGAGAGGAGGTATTGGATGCACTAGAATGTTTGGAGTTGGAGAAATCTCATGGGCCTTACCAGATATATCCAAGAACACTGCAAGGGGCTAGAGAAGAATTTGTGGGGGCCTGGCTGATAATTTTGATCATCCCTTACGACAGGTGAGATCCCCGAAGGCTGAAGGATGGCAAATGTTGCTCCCTTATTAAAGAAGGACTGAAAAATAAAGCCTACATTTGTGGTAGGTATATTACTTGAGAAGATTCTGAGGGAGAACATGTGCATGCATTCGGAAAGCAGGGTTTGATTAGGAATAGTAGGCAAGGCGTTTTGAATGTAAGATCATGCCTGATGAATTTCCTAAAACTCTTTGCTGACGTGACCAGGAAAGTCGAGTAGGGCAGGCCGATAGATGTCCAAACGTGTGGTGCTGGAAAAGCACAGCAGGTAAGGCAGCATTCGACGGGCAGGAGAATCGACATTCCCGGCATGATTCCATCATAAGGAATGTACAAAACACCGATACTCCTGCTTCTCGGATGCTGCCTGACCTGCTGGGCTTTTCCACTGCCTCACTTTTCGACTCTGATCTCCAGCATCTGCAGTGATCACTTTCTCCAAGGTTGGTAGACCTTTGGGGATAGTGTATTTCAGTTCCACCAGAAAAGGATTAAGATTTTCAGCCCCTGGCGCATGTTACACAGTTACAGGATGAGACCAATCATCCCCTTGAGTAGATAGAACGAGACCCAGTTTAGATCTTTAGATCATGCTGCAACAGTATCTGACTATTCAGCTACTTGAAGTCAGTAACACAGGAAATGGAAGAGGCAACAAAGTGACTGGAATATGGGGTATGCTGGAAGAACACCAGGCTATATAAATCCTCAAGCCTGCCCTTCCCTCCAGTAAGGTCAGGACTGATCTCTCTCGACCGCAATTTCTCTTTCATGTCGAATTCTTTGTAGTCCTCAACTCCCTGATGTGTCAAAATCCATTAACATCTCCCTGCGCCCCAAATCATTTCAGAGGTGTAGCTGTCTGGGATAGAGAAGCCCCAACAGTCGCTACCCTCTGAGAGAAGGAAACAGTCCCCACACATATACCTTGGCCTATTGATATGATCACAAGTTATGGACATAGCGTCCAGATGTCAACTGGACTCATTCTTACCATTGAGCAACTCGGTGGTATCCTTTAACTGTGTTCCCCATCTCACCATGCCGCCTCCTCCTACTCCCCCACCTCGCCTCTTTATCTGTACAAGCACCCCCAGTCCTGAAGAAAGGGTATACCCAAGGTGTGGACTTCTTCTCCTGATGCTGCATGGATTGTTGTGTTCTTTTAGCCTCCTGCATTCCAACATTCACATTTTTAAACCAAAACCTCTTCTTGTGTAATAGGTCAGAGAGAGTGAACGAGCTGTGCCTCTTCTTATCCAATAGCTGCGATGGGCTGAATGGCGTTCTCATTTTTTCGTGAAACAAGCTTTAGATGCCGAATGAGCTCCCCGTTTTTAGTCCTGTGGAAATGTTCAGGTTCGTGTTGTACTGTTACATGTTAACAGCACGAGCTTGAATGTTGTCCAGGTTTTGATGCTTTATGCGATCTTTTCTGAGCATCCTGATTTCTGATCGAAATATGGAGGGTCAGACATTGCTGAAGCAGCTGAAGGTGTTTGTGTCGATGAAGCTACTCGGAAGATGGTCCACAGAGATATCCTGGGACTGAGAAGATTGATCTCCACGAGCCACAATGTGTTCTGAATGGCCCAACCAGTGGGGAGTTTACAACTGATTGCCACGAGGTTCAAGTTTATTCTGTCTCCTTGACACCTTGTTCAGTCATGGGGTAAAAACAAAGAGTGCAGATGCTGGAAACCAGAGTCTAGATTACAGTGGTACTGGAAAAGCACGGCAGGTCAGGCAACATCCGTGGAGCAGGAAAATCGTCGATTCGGGCAAAAGCCCTTCATCAGGAACAGAGGCAGGGTCCCTGCAGAGTGCAGAGATAAATGAGAGGGGGGTGGAGGTGGGGAGAAAGTAGCATACAGTACAATCGGTAAATGGGGGTGGGGATGAAGGTGCTAGGTCAGAGGAGAGGGTGGAGTGGTTAGGTGGAAAGGAGGATAAGCAGATAGGACAGGTCATGGGGACGGTACTGAGCTGGAAGGTTGGCACTGGGGTGAGGTAGGGGAAGGGGAAATGAGGAAACTAGTGAAGTATAAATTGAAGCCCTGGGGTTGAAGTGTTCTGAGACAGAAGATGATGCGTTCTTCCCCCAGGCGTCTGGTGGTGAGGAAGCGGCTGTGGAGGACGCCCAGGACCTCCATGTCCTCGGCAGAGTGGGAGGGGGAGTTGAAATGTTGGGCCACAGAGCGGTGTTGATGATTGGTGCAGGTGTCCCGGAGATGCTCCCTAAAGCGTTCTGCTAGGAGGTGTCCAGTCTCCCCAATGTAGAGAGACCGCCTCGGGAACAACGGATGCAATAAATGATATATGTGGATGTGCAGATAAAACTTTGATGGATATGTAAGATTCCTTTAGGGCCTTGGAAGTAGATGAGGGACGAAATATGGTGTGTGAAATAGGAGGATGTCACTGATGCTACAAAACGACAAACCAACGAAGTAGAGACTACAAAGACAGAGTTCTCCATGATGTTCCTCCTAGCTCCCTTGACAATGGTTCACGTGCGTTACATTAACGTGGTTTCCTGATGGTAAGGAGACACACCGGATGGTTTATGCGATGTCTCAAGGAAGCATCTTCCATCTCTGAAAAGACAGACTAATCTTCTGCACGGATGTCAGAATTTTTTGAGAATGGCCAACTCCATCAGTGTGTGGCTGCTGACAGGTTTGTGAACAACATGATGCTCAGTGCAGGGTCTCACTCCAACTGTACATTCAGAGAGTGAGAGTTTGTTCAGAGCATGGAGCTCTCACTCAACCAACATGGGGGCTCCACTATCATAGAGTAATAGAGTTCAACAGGCCCTTCAGCCCAAACTGGCCCATTCCGACTAAAATGTTCATCCATGCTAACTCCATTCCCTGCATTTGGCCCCTATCGTTCTAAACGTTTCTGATCATAAATTTGTCCAAATATGAAAATATGTATTGCGGAAAACACGTTATATTTCACGATATCAATGTTTTGTTTTGGAAATAATGAATGTTGGTTAATAACACTCAAGTTTTATTGCAATCACATTTTATTCTTTTGTCACATTACAAGTTAAACACTCATTTCCTTCACAATCTCCCCATGGTACCATCACCGCATGGATTAGTGTGGTGTAACACCTCTACACTGTCTCATTGTGGCAAGGAGATCATTGCTTAAAAAGGAGAGAAAATCTGTTCCCAGTGCCCCAAATACTGTCTCAATATCATTCCACAACTTCAATAAAGTGTCTGCACTTTTATACTTCCATCATTTTTCAAAGAAGGACAGCACACATTTACTGTGCTGATTACGTACTGCTCCGTATGACTTCTGTCAGTGGCTCTTGACCAAGGACATCCAGCTCTTTTTCACTAAGAGCACTTCCCATCATCTCGCCTTCTCATAAATACAAAATGAGAATGATGGTATGTTTGGCCAAATCACTTCATTGCCGTGCAAAGCGCAGTGCTTTAAGCACAGCCACGCCGGCAGCACAACACTATTGGCGTGGAGATGGGTGAAGATGCTGAGGAGGTGATGGCCTAGCTGTGTTATCTCTGGAATATTAACCCAGGGACACAGGTGATGACCCAGACACCGAATTTGAATCTCTCCACGGCAAATGTTGGAATTTGAATTCAATATAATATCAGGAATTGAGAATCAAATGAAATAATTTAACTGCTGTGTTTGTCCGACCTGGCACACTCATGCCCTTCAGGGACGAAAATCTACCATCTTCACCGGTTTGGTCTTACATGTGACTCCAGATCCACAGCACCGTGGTTAACACACAGTTGCAATTTGAAATGGCTAAGCCAGCCACTCTGTTACATCAAAGTCTACAAAGAAATGAAACGGGGCGGATCTCAGCACTGACTAATTACAGCCCATGAACTGCAGTGCATCAGGAAGGCAGCTGACCAATACCTTCTCAGGACAATGAGGAAAGGGAATTAATTACTGGCCCACCATCCTATTAATAAATAAAGGAAGATGATCACACTCACAGAAGAGAGACAAAGGGACATAACTCACTTAAAACCGGGACTTTGATGTACACCTTACAAGGGCATGAATATCAATAATATGGGATCAGGAGAAAAATAAATAAGATTAAACTGGATTTTATTTCCATCCCAACTGATCATCAACAATCCCTTTGTTTGTTTCTTCCTCTCTATCTCTCTATTTCTCGATCTATTCAACTCCCTCCTTTTCCCCTCCACAACAGACATCACTGTCACCAACATCAGTCACACTATTTTCCAGTTGCGTTCAGTTTTGATGTATGGTCGTTGGACTCGAAATGTCACTTGTTTTTTACTCGACCTGAGACTGTCAAATCTGTTCAGTTTCTCTGGCACTTCCTCGATCTTTTTGTTTCTGATCTCTAGAATCATTCTTTGCTCTTTTTTTCAACCTTTTCTGTTATTATGACATGGGATGTCTGCATCACTGTCAAGGGCAGCGCTTGTTGACCTCACTAAATGCGTTTTACTGTGAGGCCATTCCTAAAGGCAGTTGGTCTGACATCAGTCTTAATCCAGACCAGATGATAATGCTGGATATCTTTAACAAAGGACAACAGTGAAACAGATAAACTTATTGACGAAGTACTGGTGGGATTATATTAGCATAATTCGCTTTTGTTTCCTATTCCCATCATTTGAATTTAAGTTCTATCATTCTCTGAAATAGGATTTTAAACAGTGTCGATAGTGCAGTTACCTGGGCCACTGAATTACGTGGCCAGCGACATTACTACTCTGACACAGTGTCCCTGTCCTGAATTTACTTTCCAGACAAGAACAAGATTGTGATGGAAACATTTGTAATGGAAAGAGTGATTAGAAGAGAACTGGAACCATAAAGTCTGAATTTTACCAAGGTATAGATAATGGTTTATTTAGCACCCGCATTGACGTCAAGATTGGGTCTGGGGATATCATGGAGCTGGTCGTGGGTAGCTTTGGTGATGGAGAGAAAACCAAGACATAAATCAATTCAGGGCAAATAGGTACTTCGGGATTGTGAACAGTCTTGTTCTCAGATGTTTGTAAGGACGGGAGTGTGGGCAGTTCTGAAATTTGTGGAGAATTAATGGATTTGCATTTGAAGCTGAGAACAACAGTTTCGATCTTTACTAAATATAGATAATCGAAATATCACTGAAGTTCACCATTGCTTGTCAGATTAATAAATTGATAGAGATAGGGAGACTTACCAGGAACACCAACAATAGCAAGCATTGGATAGTAACCAGCCTGAATAATCAGCAGTATACCACGTATCCGATCTGGTAATATGTGCCAATACCAGGAAACAAGGAAAAGACCATAGGATATACTCCTGTCCATTGTTCCAGCATTCCATTCTATTTTTCTTAGATTCTGAACCGCTGGTGCGACATTCCAGTCTACTGTTCTCAGACTCTGATTCATTGTTGGAACATTCCAGTCTGTTGTTCTCAGATTCTGATCCATTGTTGGAACATTCCAGTCTATGGTTCTCAGATTCTGACCTCTCCTCTCCCCGTCTCTGCTACAGCTGATCCCTGTTAGTGTTGGAGGTGGTGCATCCGCAGCTATAATGGATAAAGCATTGCAAGAAGCCCTTTACATATAGAAGAGGAAAACCAACCAGTAACATAATTCGGATCCATGGAGACTGACATCAATCACAGTCACTGAACAAACAGACCCAGTTAACTCTTTTCGGTATGTTACCTTCAGTTCGCAATAAGAATTGGATTGAATTGAATGTTGACATCGCTGGCTAATGGTCACATCTTCCATCAGCAATTACTGTCGTGAAGTTAATTGTGAAGGAAAATGATGGATGACTTCTTGTCGCAGGCTCGATGCTTCGGCTGTGTTGTCCATTTGCAATACTGTAACTGTCTGAACGCTCCACCATGACCACACAAAATAAACACAATCTAGATATTTGTTAACATGCTGACTTCGTCTCGACTAGAACAGGTGCCTAGCAACAGATTTTCAGTGGGCATATATGCCCTGAACATGCACAGGAAGTGCGGATCTGTCTGGACATTCCTCTCATTGCTCTAATAAGACAATGTTGAATCTTAAACACACAATACGATTAAGCTTTGTTTTCTGTAAACTCACGAACACCTTAATACACTTTATTGACTTCAAAGCAGTAAGACTTACATTTTTGGAATTCAGTCCAAAGCCAAATGAGGAATGTTGTCGGAAAACCAGTCCTTGATTTTCCTTGATTTCTTTAAAGAGGCTCTAAATGACCCAAGATTCTAATATGTCAGCATTTTGAAAGGTTGTTTGGTGCCCTTTTGTTTATACCTAACAGATAATGCCTCATCCAGAAGCCTTTCATGTCTTTAAAAAGAAACCTGTATAATCAAGAGGACGTGGCCAGCTCCCTAGCTGGACAGGTCGAAACATTTCTGGGCTTAGTTGAGTCAGGGTCAATGGACGCTCTCTGCTTCCTTCTGCACTTCTGACTTTTAACCTGTCAGCAGTTGTGTCAGTTTTACAATTAGTGCTAAGGTGTTAATTTATTGGGATTGTTGCAAGTATTCTGGAACAGCATTCGGAATAGCCTGTTGGTTTCAGATATGATACGCTATTCAGGTATTATATTTTCGGTTCCTTATATTTCATTTGGAAATTTGGTAAATAAATGTTGTGTAGTTAAAACTCGGCAGTCTCACCAGCTAATTCACTCTCGGAATATCAGCTACACACTAATCTTCAACAAGCAGCAAAGTTATGGTCTGGGCTATCTGCTTAAAATGTTTTGAGAGGTTGTGTGTTGGCCCATAACAGACTGGGGGCCCTTTTCAGTATTTAGGTAGCGAGTGGCAGGTGTTAGTGTCTCTTATTTGGCGAGTAAACAGAGCTTCAGATGGCGATGGTTCTTGCAGGAACCAGGCTTGTTTTGAAGTTGGTAAAAGTGAGCTTGGGCATTTTACAAAATGCACATAAGTCCAAGCAGCGAGAATTAGTAGACGAAGGGAATTGAAGCTACCTCCTAATGAGAGGAAAAAATGAGATGATTGCAGCAGTAGCTCAGCATTCCAAATTGCTGGAAACTCCATCAGGATCTGTAGAGATGACTAATCTTTAATTGCAAATGAAGCAGTTTGAGCTCCGACTAACATTAGAAGAGGAAGAAAGAGAACGAATAGGTTTAGCGGAGGAAAGAGAAAAAATAACAAATAGCTTTAGCAGGAGATAAAGGAAAAGTGAGAGATTTGAGCTTCAGAGATGGACACTTAGAGAAAGTGACTAAACATTTTCAGTGGCCAGTGACCACGTGGGTTTTGTTGACCCAAACAGAACTTCTAGGTAGAGCTGGTGAGTTAAACACAACACTATGAAAGAAGGGATCTGGGGTGAATGAGGAGGAGACATGTGCATATGATCTTGTGCCAGAAGTCTACAGACAATGTTTCAGGAATCTAAGGAGGGATTCTGGTAAAATTCATGTAGAGTTTGAAAAATCAAACAAAGTAATTTTGATAGAATGATAAGAGCTTTAAAAAGAGAGCAAACCTACGATGCTCTTCGAGAAACAATTAAATTGGAGGAGTTCAAAAACTCCCTATGTGACAAAGTGCAAACTCATTTGGAAGACTGGCCGCTGAAGTGGCCAATGATTATGATGAGTGATTAATGATTACAAAACTTGTTTTGGCTTTCAGAATCAATTTCAGTCCATGATGGATAGAAACTGGGGCAAAGAGAAATCCTCACGGAGAAAGGGAAAGGTAGATCTCTGTGAAGATCGAAATGATAACTTTCCACAGGGTAAAAAGGAAATACTTAACGGAGACAAAGAAGTTAACAGGCTATGGTGTTTTCATTGCAACAAATTAGGACACAAGAAATCACTGTATTGGTGGGCTCTGGAGAAAAAAAAACACAGACGCAGGAAAACGGGATAAGCCTGAGTTTTGTAGGAGTGTAACAGAAAACACAATTGAAGCTAGAAACGTGCATCAGAGTGTACAAACTGATCGGAGGTTTGTTAAGGAGGAAGTGACAGATCTGCCATATACCTGAAAGTGAAAGTTTATTCACATACAGCAGGTAAAGAGGATGCAATATTAAGGGACACCGTATCCTCTCAGCCTATACTTCTGAAAGATGAGGAGATATGTACTCCTGAAGAACTATTTCCAGAAAATGTATTGCTGAAGGGAATTCATCTTGAGACAAAAAGTGCAACATTTTGTAAAGCGAAGGTAACACATTCAGAAAAGTGGGGAACAATTGTGGGAGGGGTATTGGACAAACTCTCAGCTCCAGGAAGGCAATTTATCCTTGCAGAATATATAGCTGATTCACCGGTAGGAGTCCTGCCTACTCTGGTTGAAGAGCCAGTAGAGACGCAGGCAACTGAAGCAATGCAGGAGTCTTATACTGGAAACTTTCCTGATTGTGGGGTAACAAGTTCCCAGTGTCACCAGTTGAAACAGGCAACACCAACAATGAAAAGATAAGGAAGTTTAAGTGGCATTAACGGAGAATTGTTCCATCAGATAGTTGAGACAAAACAGGAGCAAGTAGGAGATCGTGCATGTATTTTGAGTTCAGCTAAACTAATTGAGTCACAGCAGAAAGATAACAGATTAAACCAGTTGCATCAAAAAGCATTTACGTTAGGAATTTTGAATGTATCCCTGAGTATCATTACCTAAAATGATGTCCAGATAAGGAAATGGAGACAATCACACAGTCAAAGAGATGAGAAATGGGAATAGATTCATCAAATCATTTTGCCAATGGTGCATAGAAAGGATGTGATGCAAAATGTGCATGAGCTACGAGCTAAAAGACATGTAGGAGTGACGAAAACACAGGGTGAAATACAGAGACATTTCACTGGCCTGGACTCCAACAGGATGTAGTTGAATTTTGCCAGACGTGTCATATAAGTCAAGTATTTGGAAAAACACAGGTGATAATAAAACCTGGACCTTTCTTAACTATTCTGGCATTTGAGGCACCTTTTACAAGAGTCTTAATTGTTAGGTTGGGCCCCGAATACGCACAAAAAGTGGGCACTAATATTTGTAAACAATAATGGGTGCATCGACACGATTTCCAGAGGCAACCCCAAGATGCAATATCACAGCTAAAAGAATTCCAGAGGAATTAACCCTTTTTAAAATAGGTAAGGAACACCAATAGAGCTACAGTGAGATTTAGGGTTCAAAGAACATATCTAAATTATTCACGATAATGTCTTAGGGATAAAGCAATTCAAATCTACTACGTACTATCCAAAATTACAGGGAGCGCGATAAAGGTAACATCAAACATTATTGATCATGTTGAGGGCTTATGAGCAAGATTATCCAGATGATTCAGTTTAGGACGCTCCATTTGCGCTTTTTGTGATAAGGGATACACCAAATTAACAGAGCAAAATTCAATGTATTTGTATTAGTTTTTGAGCCATTAAAATTGATTAAGGAGAAAGTAGTAAATCAGAATTCAAAGGTCACACTTTTGGATTATGTCTCAAATTTTTGGGAACGATTAATAGCGCTGGGGAATTGGATGGACAGCATTTAAAACTATTGCAGCATACATTAAAACAGGAAGCGGACAGGACATTTAAAATTTGCAAATTTTCTATCGGGGATAAGTTATTACTGTTGCTTACAGTGATAGGTGAACCTTGAAAAGCAAGGTTTACTGGACCTTGTAAAATAAAAAGGATATTGAGTGGGGGTAATTACTTGATAAGGACTCCAGACAGAAATCATCTCGTAGTGGATGTCATGTGAATATGCTCAAAAGGTATTTTGACAGGGAAGCAAGGAAAGCAAGGGGAGAAGGTGTGAATGATTATGGTATTCCTTAAATAAAGTGAACAATGAGGTAGTTGTCTGAAATTGGGATAAATTATTGAGTTACTTGAGAAAAATTGTAATGACTAGAAAGAGTTATTACTATTACATGGGAAGATAAGCAGAAATTAACTTGGAAGTATTAACCCAATTGTGCGTAATATAGCTATAGGAGATGCTGTTATGAGTAAGCAACATCCTTACGGGCATAATCCTCTAAAGTTGGCACAAGTTCAGAAGGAGATTGAATGCATACTCTAAGATGACATAATCAACGTGCCTTAGAGTGTCTGGAACTCACCCATAGTCATGGTGCCAAAGCCAAATGGTACCCAACGGTTATGTGTGGACTATTGTAAAGTCAATGCTGTTAAAAGGATTGATCTATGCCCAGTTCCGCGATTGGAAGACTGTGTTGAAAATGTGGGACAAGCAACTTACATTTGGTATGAAAAACATGCCGGCCACATTTCAGGGGATAACCAATAAGTTACCAGATTATCCAATGTGTGGTGTGCATTGATGACCTGGTGAATTTTAGTCAGTCATGGAAGGAACATTTACAGCATTTACCGGATTTGTTTGATTAGCTTCGGAAGGCAGACTTGGTGGTAAACCTGGCAAAAATTGGATTTGCCAAAGCACAAATTACCTTCCTGGGCCATGCTATTGGACATAGATAAACGGTGTCATGGGATGTAAAATTGAAGGCAATTGGGAAATTTCCCATACCGTTGACAAAAGAAGCAGTATTATGGTTCGTGGAATTGTGTAGACTTTATTGAAGGTTTGTGCCTCATTTTCGCAATGTGACTGCTCCACTCACTGAATTATTGAAGAAAGACGAGCGGTTTCAGTGGACAGAGGACTGTCAAAAGGCATTTGACGGCATGAAATATGTATTAACCACTGCCCCACTGTCAGCCACACCTGATTACGCAAAACCATTCAAAGTGGCTTTAAATGTGAGTGATGTGGGTGTCCGTGCTGGGCTCCTGCAGGAAAACGACGTGAATACAGAAAGACCTATAAGTATTTCTCCGAGAAGTTCAATGCTCAATGGTAGAGATATTCAACAGTTGAGAAAGTGACTGTGAGCTTTGTGTCGGCACTATAACATTTCAATATTTATATTAACAGCAACACATCTGAGACAACCATTTACATGGATCATAAACCATTGACGTTTTTGGAAAAATTTAAGTACAAAGATGCGAGACTGTTTTGCTGGAGTTTGTTGGTGCAGCCATTCAAATAGAAAATTTTGCATATGGCAGGTCTTGAAAACATGATTGTTGATGTATTGTCAATACTTTAATGACAGATTGAGGCACTCAGTGATGGGATTACCACACACTGAATCCGGATGGAGTTATGCATTTTTGCATGTTTATAGTAAATTTATATACATCCATATTTTAGTGTACGAACCACAATTTCTTTTTTTTGGGGGGTGGGGGAGTGTTGAAACCTAAAGACATCTTTGGATATTGATGATTCAGTTATATATCAGGGGAGTTGTCACAAAGGTAATCATTTTACAAGGTTATGTTGTTCTTGAACTGTTTTCAGAGATTTTCTAAACCATCCCAAGATTCCAACATGTCTCAATTTTGAATGCTTTATCCGGTTGCTTTGGTTTTTACCTAATGCAACTTTTGGGGCTGTTGTGGAGTGCTGGTAGTGTCCCTACCTCTGGTCCCCAAAGATCTAAGTTCTAATCCAACTAGAGGTGTTTGATAATATGTCTGAACGCGTTGACTAAAATGTTTTTAAAATTGTGGTTTAATAGAGATGGAAAAGGTGTCAGCATTGAATTTCAGAATTTAAGCCCCGGAACCACGGACCCTGGGTGGGAGGCATATTTGCACCTTCTAGAGATGTATAAATTAATGAAGTGCATGGATAGGTGGTGAGTAGTCGTGATCTTTTCCACATGGTTGGAAGTCCAAAATTAGAAGGCATAGATTTAATGTGAGAGGGGAAAGGTTTTAAAGTAACCTCGAGGCAACCTTTTCACTCAGAAAGTGGAGCGTGTACACAATGAACTGCCAGAAGAAGTGGTGGAGGTTGGCATAATTACAATATTTAAAAGGCACCCAGATGAGTATATTAACAGGAAGGATTTAGAATCATATATTCCAATTGGTGGGAAATAGATTAGACGCCCTACAGTGTAGCACATGTCCACACCAAATCTCTGAAGAGGTACCCACCCAGAACTATCTCACTACATTTATCCAGACCAATGCATCTAACATTATATGCAACTTAGCGTGGCCAATTCACATAACCTGCACAACTTTGGACTTTGGGAGGAAACCCGCGAAGACACAGCGAGAATGTGCAAACTCCACACACTCAGTCACCTGAGCCAGCAATCAAACCCAGGTCTCTGGCACTGTGAGCCAATCGTGCTAACCACTGAGCCACTGCATCACCCCAAGTAGGGCATGAATAATTTCAGAAATTATGGAAGGATTGGTCAAAAGTGTTTGCTTCCGTGCTGTACAACTCTAAGATTCATCTAGTCATTTAATCTAGGTCCCTGTGTAAACTTCATTGTCCACTATATAGCCAGACTTGGTTTCATCCACAATCTTTCTAACCACACCTTCTAGAATTCTCATCTGAATAATTTGTATAAATGTTAAACAAAAATGGCTTGAGCAGAAGTCCCTGTGGAACACCACTGCGCACAGTCTCACAAAGCTGGTCCCTTTTCTCTAAAAGCGTCCTATTCTCAAAGATACTGTGTCCTTGATTTTATTTTTCAATGGGGTCGTAAATAGTTCTCTGCTTCAAGGTGACTGGTTTGGTACAGAGATTAAACGGTTTTGCGATTTAAGGCATAATGAGAGGGGAGTGGTCAGCTCTTCAGGTGAGCAGTTCAGTCCAGAACCAGTTTGTAGTTCGGCTGTGTGGACAAGCTCTCTCTCTCTCTCTCTCTCTCTCTATCTCTCTGTCTCTATCTCTCTCTCTCTCTCTCTCCTTATGCCCTTCTAACTTTAACCTGTAAGCATTTGTTCCGTTTGTACATTTTTAAAGGGTGGTATGCTTACTGGGATGGTTGTGTACTTCTGGTACAGCTAATTAAGTCTAGTTTGAATAGATTGAGTTCCGTAGGGGTTCTTTATTCTGATCTTTGTGTTTCATTGTGTAGTTTTGTGAATATTTTTGTCTATTTTAAAACCTGATAATTTTTACTGTGCACTTACTGAAAAAAAATTACAAACCACCTCAACACACACAAAAACAATTATATCAAGATAATATTGAAAAGGGCCACAACACACTGCAGCACACCAGAACTGTAAAAACAGGAAGAAGAACATGTATTCACCAAAAACGGATACCCGCGCAATTTCATCAACAGATGCCTAGCGGAAAGACAACGGAATGAGGACATGCCACAACCCAATGGACTAGCCACACTACCATTCATCAAGAGCATTTCCGAACTGACAGCCAGACTACTGCGACCACTAGGACTCATAACAGCACACAAACCAACAGCCACTCTCAGACAACAACTCACCAGAACGAAGGATCCGATACTCAGCATGAGAAAAGCAATGTAGTGTACAAAATCCCATGCAAGGACTGTACTAAATACTACATAGGACAAACAGGAAGACAGTTAATGTTTCCCATCCATGAACACCAACTAGCCACGAAACAACATGACCAGCTATCCTTAGTGGCCACACACGCAGATGACAAGCAACATGAATTCGACTGGGACAATACTACAATTATAGGAAAAGCCAAACAGAGAACAGCCAGCGAATTCCTAGAGGCACGGCACTCGTCCACAGATTCAATCAATAAGCACATCGACATGGACCCAATATACTGACCACTGCAGCGGACACCTGGAACTGACAACCGGAAGCGGCAGATACATAGAACATAGAACATAGAAGGATACAGCGCAGTACAGGCCCTTCGGCCCTCGATGTTGCGCCGACCGAATCCTACCTAACCTATACTAGCCCAATAACTTCCAAATGCCTATACAATGCCCGCTTAAATGACCATAAAGAAGGAGAGTTCACCACTATTACGGGCAGGGCATTCCATGAACTCACAACCCGCTGTGTGAAGAATCTACCCCTAACATCTGTCCTATACCTACCACCCCTTAATTTAAAGCTATGTCCCCCTAGTAACACCTGACTCCATTAGCGGTGAAAGGTTCTTAGTATCTACCCTATCTAAACCCCTAATCATCTTATACACTTCTATCAGATCTCCCCTAAACCTTCTCTTCTCCAATGAGAACAGCCCCAAGTGCCTCAGCTTTCCTCATAAGATTTTCCTACCATTCCAGGCAACATCCTGGTAAACCTCCTCTGCACTCGTTCTAAAACTTCCACATCCTTCCTATAGTATGGCGACCAAAACTGCACACAATACTCCAGATGAGGCCTCACCAGAGTCTTATACAACTGCAACATGACCTCAGGACTCCGGAACTGAATTCCTCTGCCAATAAAGCCAGTACACCATATGCCTTCCTCACAGCACTATTTACCTGGGTGGCAACCTTCAGAGATCTGTGTACATAGACACCAAGATCCCTCTGCTCATCCACACTACCAAGTAGCCTACCATTAGCCCAGTAATCCATCATTTGTTATTCCTACCAAAGTGAACGACTTCACACTTAGCTACATTGAATTCCATTTGCCACATTTCCGCCCAGCTCTGCAACTTATCTATATCCCGCTGTAACCTACCACTTCCTTCCTCACTATCCACAACTCCACCGACTTTTGTGTCATCCGCAAACTTGCTTACCCAGCTTTCAAGTCCTTCCTCTAGATCATTTATAAAGATAACAAAAAGCAATGGTCCCAAAACAGATCCTTGTGGTACACCGCTAGTAACTGCGCTCCAAGATGAACATAATCCATCAACTACTACCCTCTGTCTCCTTCCAGCCAGCCAATTCCTAATCCAAACCTCTAATGTATCCTCAATGCCATACCTCCGTAGTTTTAGCATTAGCCTACCATGGGGAACCTTATCGAACGCCTTACTAAAATCCATATACACAACATCTACTGCTTTACCCTCGTCCACTTCCTTAGTCACCTTCTCAAAGAACTCAATAAGGTTTGTGAGGCACGACCTGCCCTTCACAAAACCATGCTGGCTATCCCTGATCACGTTATTCCTACCCAGATGTTCATAAATCTTATCCCTTACCATTCTCTCTAAGACTTTGCCCACCACTGAAGTCAGACTCACTGGCCTATAGTTACTAGGGCTATCCCTACTCCCTTTCTTGAACAATGGGACCACATTCGCTATCCTCCAGTCCTCTGGTACTATTCCCGTTGACAATGACGACATAAAAATCCAGGCCAATGGCTCTGCTATCTCCTCCCTAGCTTCCCATAGGATCCTGGGGTAAATGCCACCAGGCCCAGGAGACTTATCTATATTCATCCTTTCCAATATTCCCAAAACCTCTTCCCTGCATATTTCCAGGGCATCCATTCTAATTATTTGTGATTCCATATTCACATCAGCAACAGTGTCCTGTTCCTGAGTGAATACTGATGAAAAGTACTGATTTAATGTCTCTCCAATCTCCTCCGCCTCCACACACAACTTCCCACTACTATCCTTGACTGGACCGATACCTACCCTAGTCATCCTTTTATTCTTGACATACCTATAGAAAGCCTTTGGGTTTTCCCTAATCCTACCAGCTAAAGACTTTTCATGTCCCCTTCTCGCTTCTCTTAGCTCCCTCTTTAGCTCCTTCCTGGCTACCTTATAACTCTCAATCGCCCCTACTGAACCTTCACGCCTCATCTTTACATATGCCGCCTTCTTCCCTTTCACAAGGGACTCCAATTCCTTACTAAACCACGGCTGCCTCACAAGGCCCTTTACACCATGCCTGACTGGTACATACCTATCGAGGACACGCAGTAGCTGCTCCTTGAACAATCCCCACATCTCATTAGTGTTCTTCTCTTGAAGCCTGTTTTTCCAATCCACACATCCTAAGTCATGCCTCACTGCATCATAATTTCCCTGCCCCCAGCTATAACTCTTGCCCTGCGGCGCACGATTATCCCTCTCCATCACTAAAGTAAAAGTCACCGAGTTGTGGTCACTGTCCCCGAAGTGCTCACCTACCTCCAAGTCTAACACCTGGCCTGGTTCATTACCTAGAACCAAATCCAATATAGCCTCCCCTCTTGTTGGCCTGTCGACATATTGTGTCAGGAAACCCTCACTATACAAGTCACTATTAATGCCGGAGGAAACATCACAGAAGCGCTTCACAGGAGGCTCGCAAGCACTGAGGATGTCACCTAGAAAGGGACGAAACGTCTGCAACACTAAGTCCCAGCTGGGCGAACAGAACCACAACAATGAGCAACCGAGCTACAAATCTTTTTCACAAATTTTGAACAAATTACAAAGTCATGGTCTGCGCTACCTGCTCAAGAATATTTTGAGTGGTTCGGCCTAGTCCATAACAGGCCTTCAGTCTGAAAAATAACCCTCCTCGATAATGCTGTCTCCTGCTGTTAGGTAAACACACACAGACACAGACAAGTACACGACACACACACACACACATACACACGCACCCAGACACGTGCACACCCACATACACAGAGGCACACATACAGACACACATACACAGATACACGCGCACAAAGACACGCACAAAGAGCCACACCGATACATGCATACGCACAGACACACACACACAGACAACACATGCACACAGACACACATGGACCCCCAAAGAGATACACACACGCACTGACATGCACACACACGGTCAGATACACAGAGAGAGAGACACACACACGTGCATGTGCGTGCCGGACACACACACACACACACACACACACACACACATCCTAGCGTCTTTTGGATATAATTCGATAAGTTATGATTAAAGCTGGGCTCAAGGCTTTTTGTGAGAGGGTAGTAGAACTGGCTTTAAAAACATGTCAGCCATAATCAATAGCTCAGTAGACTGGACTGGCCAAATGGCTTTTTTACGGCTCGAATTTTGTACGCTCTATGGTACATTCATTTGTCTGTGTTAGTGTGTGTACTTGCATGTGCATGTGTGTCTGTGTATCCGTGTTTTTGTGTGTCTGTGTTTTTGTGAGTTGAGTGTGTCTGTGTGTGTATGTCTGTGTGTATATGTTTGAGTGTGTCTGTGTGTGCCTGAATGTGTATGCATCTGTGTGTGTGTCTGCATATGTTTGTGCTCCTCATGACTTTTAGAAATGGAAATATCACTGTTCATTTATGTAATTTCTATACTGTTTGTCATTCGTCTTTCCACCATAGCTTGAGGAATTTTGTTTCAGTTATGAATTTGTTATTTTAACAGATGCAGGAAATCTGCATGACTTCTTCCGAGGACGACCCAAACCAATTTGAGACCTATATCATAGGCCATATCATCAACTGGTTACACCGATAATTTGCTGTGACCAATGGAGGAGTGGCAGTAGTAAAGAAAACAGTTACTCAACAACCCAGGGAACTCTGGACCGGTATGCCTGACATCAGTGGTGGATGAGTCTTTGGAAGGATTCTGAGGGATAGCCAATCGCATGCATTTTCACAGCCAAGGATTGATTGGGGGTGGTCACCATAGCTTTTTGCATGAGAAATTCTGTCACACTAATCTGACTGAGTCTGTTAAAGAGGTGACAAAGCAGATTGATGAAGGCGGTGTTGTAGATGCTTTCCATATAGACTGGAGCAAGTTCTTCGACAAGATTCTTCATATTAGTCAGGTTAGTAAGGTTAGGACACATGGGAAACAGCGCATCCAAGCCAATTGAATACAAAATTAGATTGAAAGGAGGTGACAGAGGTAGAGGATTGCTTTCAGGCTGGATGTCTGTAAATAATAGTGTACCACAAGGATCAGTGCTGAGCCCACTTATTTTCATCATTTATATAAATGATGTGGATGTGACCATAGGTGGTAACGGTAGAAAGTTTTCAGATTAAACCAAAATTGTTGGTGTTGTGGGTAATGAAGAAAATTATCTCAGAGTGCATCGAGACCTCGATCAGATGGGCCAATGGGCTGACGAGTGGCAGATGGTGTTTAATTCAGATAAATGTGAAGTGCTGCATTTTGTAAAGCAAATCGGGGTACTTAATGGAAATGTTTTGGAGGATGTTGTTGAGCAATGAGAGAGGAGAGAG